>NC_057802.1:553797641-553809554 GCF_018294505.1 Triticum aestivum
TGAGGAATTTGTTCTGACTGAGGAGTTAGGAATTCGCTAGTGCGGATTGCCTACACAGTGAGGAACATGATAGCCCTGAGGAATTTGAACCTCAAATTTCCGACCGTTGCTGTGCTATGCGCCAGCTGTCCCAAAATATCTACCCACCTAACGGGCATATCATTGAAGGGCATTTATGTCTTATCATGTCGGGCTACTCCCTAGGCTATAAATAGCCGCCCCCTACAACCACTAGGTGGTTGGCTGCTCCGAGAGAAACTGACACTTGTCATTTGGGAGCATCCCATCCTCCGAGGACTTTGAGTGCAAAATCATCAAGTGAGGAAAACCCAAACCCAAACACCTACAAACCCAAAGTGATTGAGCATCACTGAAGAGATTGATCCTGCGTGGATCCGACGCTTGTTACCTTTGAGGACTGTGCATCTTCCAGACGGTTAGGCGTCATGGTCTAGAGCATCCAAGAGGAAATTGTGGATCACCGAGTAACCGAGTTTGTGAAGGTTTGGAAGTCACCTGAAGACTTACCACGAGTGGTTGGGCGAGGTCTGTGTGACCTTAGCTCAAGGAGAATACGGTGAGGACTGTGTGTCCGGGACTGTGTGTCCTCAGGTTTAAATACCTAGCCGCTCCAACCAGACATACAACTGTCACAACAGTTGGAACTGGTCTACCAAATCATTGTCTTCACCAAGCCTACTGGTTCTATTTCCTCAACTCTTTCATTTCCTCATTACTGTGTTGTGCACTTGTTCATATCTGTTTTGAAGACTTTGACTGGAGACTTTCTCAATTTCCTTAGTTCAATTTCTTCAGTTTGATTGTCTTCATCCTGTGTTATCCTGTGTTTACGCTTTCTGTACTCTGTGCTTGTTTTCATTTCTTCATGATGGCCATGCTTGTGTTCTGTTATGTTTACATCTGAGTACTTATTCCGCTGCAAGTAGTTCTTCACTCAGGAATTGCCTCACCCGCAAATTCCTCAGTGAAGAATTCATAAAAATTGCCTATTCACCCCCCTCTAGTCGATATAACGCACTTTCAATTGGTATCAGAGCAAGGTACTCCCTTGTTCTGTGTGATTTTGGTTTAACCGCCTGGAGTTTTAGTTATGTCGACTGCAGGTATGATCAAGGTCTCTATTGTATCTATGTGCATCTAGGCCAGATATTATGCTTAGTGTTTGCATGTGTGACCGATTTCAAGCTACACCGAAGGAATCACACCTTAAGTCTGTGAAGCATATTCTTCGATATCTAGCTCACAGACCAACACTTGGATTATGGTACCCCAAGGGCTCGGCTTTTGATCTCATTGGATATTCAGACTCTGACTATGTTGGTGATCATGTGGACCGCAAGTCAACATCAGGCACATGCCATTTCCTCGGACGATCTTTGGTCTGTTGGTCCTTGAAGAAATAGAACTGCGTATCACTGTCTACTGCTGAAGCTGAGTACATTGCTGCTGGTTCTTGCTGTGCTCAATTGCTATGGATGAAGCAAACTCTCAAGGACTACGGTGTCAACATGAAGAATGTGCCTCTCTACTGTGACAATGAGAGTGCAATCAAGATTGCTCACAACCCATTTCAGCACTCGAAGACTAAGCACATTCAAATTCGTCATCATTTTCTTCGTGATCATGTGTGGAACGGCGACATCTCTATTGAGCATGTACGGACTGAAGAACAGCTAGCCGATATCTTCACTAAGCCCTTGGATGAGAAGAGATTTAGCAAGTTGAGGTGTGAACTAAATATCCTAGAATCTTCGAATGTTCTTTGAAAAGGACACTCATCCTAACACTTATGCAAATTGATGACTTAGATGTGCAACACATGAAGAAACATTTTTCTTCAATCAATGAAGACTAACACTTTAAGTGTGAAGAAATTAATGAAGAATTTGATTCTCAGAGCCCTACGACAATTGTATGCGGTGTCTGAAATCACCATTCTTACACGGTGGGTTACGCCACCTCCAAAAGTTGAAAATCTTCAATTGAGTTTTTCCTCAGTTATGAAATTCCTCATTTGTTCATTTTCTTCAACTTTGCATTGTCTTCACCATCTCCGTCGTTTTTCTTCATTGGCTATTTATATATATAGAGTTTATGTCCTCTACAACATTCACTTATTGCTAATTCTTCAAGTTGCTTTTTCTGCTAAGTGAATGTGATCGGACCCTTCCCCCTCTATGCTAAACTCAACCCAGTCTATTCACAAATTCTTCATGTGAGTTCTATTTGAAACTCGTTCAAAATATTCACTGTGTCCTTGTCAGCTGAAGAATTTGCAAACAGAACTTTAAAACTTATCTTATCTAAAATTTCAGCTTTGCCACTCAAACCGTTCCGCATTCTGTGAAATGTTTATCTATTCACCCACGATCTCACACGATCGCCACCTCTCAGTACGTGGGTGACACATGTCAAGCGAATGAGAAGGGTCAGGGGCACGTTTGTCCAATTTCTTCGGGCGAACAGTTTTTCACTCCGTCTATAAATACCCCTTCCCTTCCTCTCTTCAATTTTACTCTGACCTCTCTCCCGCTCGAGCTTCCCAAAACCTAGCGCCGCCGCTACTTCATCGCCGCCAGTGAGGAAAAGCTTCACTGCCTCGACCTCGTCGCCATCGTACTCGCGCCGGCTGCGGATTTCTTCACTCCGCCGCAGCCGTAGCTGTCTTCCTCTGCCAAGTTAGGGCGTGGAAGATATGAACTGACAAACTTCACATCTACACTTCCCAGTTCGTCGTGTTGTTCATCCAGGGTAATTAAAAGTTACTTTTACTGCCCTCTTTGATTCAAATGTTTACTACAAAATCTTCAAAGGTGTTTATTCCTCAAATTCTTCACACACTAAACACCTCACATGTCATCTGTTCTTGATCCGTTTCTCTAAGCAACAATTTTTAAGATTCCTCAATTGTGTGGATTTTCGATCTATACAACTCTAGAACCTATGACAAAGAACGCTTAGTGAAATTCTTCAAGACACATCTGGTCAAATTCCTCAAACTTGTTCTTTTTGAAAAACCTTCTGAGAACGCATATGACCTCTCCAAATTCCTCGCAACTATACTCTGTTCACAGGTACTCATGTCCGCTGCTGAATCACTAGGTTCTCATCAACTTAACTCATTTGCAGCGTTCCTCGAAGAAAAGTTGCATACCTCTTCAGAAAATTCTATTGTTCATATTCCTCAGCTGAAGAAAATGGCTGATGGTAAGAAGTCACAGAAAGGAGGAAATAGGCCTGAGGTCAACACATCGGTTGAGATCCCTGAGGACATCTATGCTGGGTACTGCACACCCCCTGAGGAGGATAAAAATCAGCGCAAGGTGCGCATTCAAAAGATTGAAAGGAGATGGGCACGGGAATGGAGGGAGTACAGATATGTCACTCCCAAGTATATGAAGAACTTCGCTCTAAATCCTCCATGCCCAAGACCTCCATTGGCACCTGGCCAAGAAGCTGATCCCACCAGCCTCAAGCGTGGTGAGGACTATCCTGATGAATAGGCCAAGCGCCAGGCCAAGCTAGCCAAAATAGCTAAGGAAGCAGTGAGGAAATTTAATGAAGACTCTGCTACTGCTGCTACCACTGCTGAGGCCTCTGCTGTCAAGCCAAAGAAGGCCATGGCAAAGAAGCCTGCTCATAAGCCAAGTGCTTCATCCTCAATGCTCTCACGGCCAAGTTCCTCAGCAATGCCCTCACGGCCAGATTCTTCAAAGCCCTCACGGCCAACTCCTCAAGCTGCTCCATCTCCTCCGCCAAAGTCCCCAGCTCCTCCGACAAAATCCTCAGCACCTGTGCATCTCGCCATGTGCCAAAGGACAACAGGCATCTCTATTGCCTCAGGAGCTTCTGCTAGTTCTTCAGCTCCACCAAATTCTTCAACTGGCCCCTCTCTGCTGAAGAAAAAGGCCACTGCTGGACGAGGCACTCGACCAAGTCCTCACAAGAAGCAGGTCGCCTTTCAAGTGCCGTCTGATGAAGACGAAGCTGATGATGAAGAACTTGCCGAAATCATCAGAGACAGGCAGCTCAAGGCCGCTAGAGCCAAAGGCACAAATGTGCCTCTACTTTTGGATCCAAAGTTGATCCTTGATTACATTGATCTCTGGCACAAGGACCCAAACAATCCTATGCCTAATTTCAAGATGACTCCTGGCCAGAGTCATATGCTGACTGCCTTCATTCAAGAAGACAAATGAAAATTTGAAAAGGCCAGACAGTTGAAGAAAGCGCAGTACAAGAAGGAGCGCTTCCTGAAGAAGAACGTTGTCCCCATGACAACTGAAGAACTTGTCACTATTCAATCTGAGATCAAGAAGCTCAGTGATGAATTTGACGTTTAGCGCACTGACTGGCTTGGAGCCAAAGTTAGATTTGTGAATTTGACTGAGAAGTTCACTTCCAATGTTGTAGCCCCAACGCAACAAGAAAATCCTCAGGCTGAGGCTTCTGCTCAGCCGACTGAAGAACATGCCTGCACCGCTGATGACATTCAGGCTGCTGAAGAAACTCAGAGTACCAGGGCTGATGACTGCATTCCAGCCGCTGAAGAAATTGCCAGGGCAACCACTAGTGTTGCACCTGAAGAGACTGAAGAAGTCAGGGCAACTGCATCAATTGTGCCTGAAGTAATTGAACCAAATTCCTCTCCTCCTCCTGCACCTACCCCAATTCCGATCCTTCCGTCTGCATCATATGTGAAGAAAACCAAGGCTTCAGAGCGTGCAGTAGTGAAGAAAAGGAAAGCATCAACTTCATTATATTCTTCAGCTCCGCAGAAGATGAAGCCATTGACCAGCTCTTTTGCAAATCCAATTGATGCTATTCCGGTCTCATCCATGCCATCAAAGGACCTTGTTCCTTTTGATTAGGAATATGTGATTCAAAGTGAATCAGATGAAGAGAATCCTTCTGCTGCTTCGTCAGAGTAGTTGGATGAAGAAATTGAAGCGGATACAATCTCTTCAACCCCAATAGTCTCATCGCCCATGCCTCAGTTCACTGCTAAAGAGGTCGGCGTTGAGGAAAAGAGTGAAGAAGAAGATGTGGACATTGGGTGTACAACACCAGTGCTGAATGATGACTTTTGGGAAAGTCAGCACCCCAACTCTCCTCTGTTCACACCACTACAACAAATCCTCAGTCCCCTGTCAATACTGAAGTACAAATGGGATCTGAAGAACCTCGTGCAACCCCGTCTGTCCATGAAGAGATTCCAGCCACTAGTGCTGAAGAAAATGTTAATGAAGAATTAAAGACCCAGGCTGTCACTGAAGAAGAACCAGAAATTCCTCAGCCTGTGGAGCCTGAGATTGCGATTTCCTGAGGTGGTGATGCAATTGACTGATACTCCTCAGCCCAAGCCAAAGGATCCCTTCTCGAAGAAGTAGAAATTCAAGGCTGATGACTTCTTCGGCGAGCATGTTTTCTTCACTGACTTCAACCCATATGACTCTGCTCGTCTTAGAAGGAAGCGTTTCTGGACTGCTAGCCAAGCAAACTTTTATTCTTCACTCCTCTTCAACAAGGACAAAGTCTTCGACCACGAGCACATTCCTCACGTCGACATGGAATCAATGCCTTGTTTTCCCCCAGTCCTCAGTGTGCTTCATGATGCAGGATTACTCAACTTTTGCATGGATATTTGCGATTGGAATGAAGAGCTCATTCTTCAATTCTATGCAACCCTGCACATCACAGGCGATGCTGATGATATCAACTCTTGGGTATTGGACTGGATGACCGAAAACACTCATTAGAAGGCACTGGCCTCTGAATTACTTCACGCCCTGCCCATCAGTCCACCGCTTGAAGGAGCTCCCTGCCTGTACCAGGAGCCTGAACTCGCTGCTCATTACATGCAAGTGCTTATGAAGCCTCTGAAGCCCGGTCAAGCCCCAAGAACCAAATTCCTCGTGAAGGAATTGCTATATGTGCGAAGAACAGTCTATCACATTCTGACGAAGACTATGAGTCCAATCAAAGGCCACGACTCATCTGATGAGGAAATTGTTGGCATCATGAAGAATCTGCTATTCAACATCATTCATGGCATTCCTGTCAATTATCACAATTTCTTCATGAGGACTCTGGCAAATGTTGCACTCTCTCCGTTTGAGTTGAAGCCTTACGCACCTTGGATTATGAGATTCCTCAGAATAAGGTCTTCACTCAACTACAAGGCTGATTTTCAGAATCACCTCAGCTACTTGCCCCCCATTGAAGTCCTCAAAAGGACATTTTCCTCAGCTGATGAAAAGGGCAAGGCCGCTGCTGTTATAGATGAAGGCATTCATCCACTGAATTTTGTTCTATTAGTAGTTAAATAAATTTCTTCTACACTTTGTTTTTGAATTAGCTTGTGAAATTTGGACATGTATATTTGGACATGTGGTTGCTCGTGTATATTTGGACATGTGTTGTGGTGTCGAAGATGGATATTTGAACACTGTTTCCAGGGAATGAAGCTGAGTGGCCTATGTTTTGCCGGAATGTTGATTCATTTTCGTTCCGGCAAATTTCAGGTTCTCGATTTGTCCACTTTTTAGCAAAGTCATGCCGAAATTTTCCGTGAATTTCGGCATGACTTGTGCTACAAACTAGGACATATCGAGTGTCCGGGATTTGCCGCACCGGGAAGGAGTCAACGTTCCTGCAAAACATAGGCCTTTTTTATGTCATTATTCATTTTATTAGGTCTAGAATTAATTGACTAGACTTAATCATAGGAAACATGGCTACCAACGATGAAGGACAGGGTTCTGGTTATTGCGACGACGTCTACCTGGCAGCAGAAGAATTTTTGAGCCTTGCCGACGATCAACCGATCTTGTTGCTGGGCCCACCAGTCGCATCGGGGACTGAGACCGACACGCAGACCGGTGCTGAGCATGAGACCGGCGCTGAGACTCAGACCGGCATCGAGACCGGCGCTGAGACTGAGACCGGTGCTGCCTCAGGGAGCGGAGCCGATGTAGAACCGAAAGCAAAGAGGCAACGGCTTCCTAACAAACTCAAGACTACTAGACTGGTGGTCACGGATGTGGACGACGGCAATTTTGAGCCAAACGTGCCCGAGGATGCGCGCGCGTGCTACGGCAGTCAAATAGGCTGCATCGTACAGACAACCGCCACCATCAACAATGAGAAACTACAGAAGATAGATAATATTAGGCCCTCCCTCCTAAAGAAGCTGCACCAGATATTCTTGTTCCCGGGCCGGAATGAAAAGGATTATGAAGATCCAGATAAGGACCCGACAATGAAGAAGATAAACAAACACGCCATGACCAAGTTTAGCGACGTGTTGGCCGCCTAGAAAACAAGGGTGAAAGCAAGGATCATCGACAAAAAGGAACCCTACTCCGAGATTGTAAAGGATAATCCGACAATCACGACAGAGCACTTTGAAATATTCAAGGCGGCTTGCGAGGCCGAAGCTGCCAAAAAAGTCAAAGTACATGAAGGGGCTTCAACAGAGGAACATTGGGTGCCACCACCTCGGAAGCCGTGGTTACGGCGGGAAGAGGTCCATATGGGCCAAGGAGGACACGGAAGCCGCGAGTCTGGGCATCCCAGACCCCTTGGCGGAGTTCACCATCCCGCAGGAGCGTGACATCCTCAGGGCCCGGCACCGTTGGGACCCAGTGAAGAAGGTTTTTGAGATGAACGCGGTCACGACGGAGTTCATGAGACTGCTGGTAATTTTAGTTTCTGATCAATTCGACTGCACGTTAGTCATATTTGTAAACGATCCTTGTACCTTTTGCAGAGAGAGCAGCACAGTATTGCGGCCGAAAGCGACTCGCCGTCTGAGGTGTTGGTGAGGCCCAAGTGGGACACTCCATTCAACCGGGCATTGAACATATTGAAACGACTCCCGGTGGAGACTCGACCGTCGTATGGACGCATGCACGGTGTCGGAGACGGCGCCACGTGGAAGAAGTACTACCGTGAGACCACGGAGGAGAGAAAGGAAAGACGGAGGTTAACTGAAGAAAACATCGACAGGAAGGTTGAGATTGCGGTTGAGAAGAAATTATCTCAGACAGTCGCAACAGCGGCAGCTGCCGCAAAACAGGTGGTTGTAGATATGTCTACTTCCTTGGTTCTGGCCGTTTTCAATTGGACCAGGCAAAATCCAGAAAAAATGCAGCGGACTTTCCCCTTGCTGACTTCTTGGGGAGCAGCTCGACTAGCGTTGCACCAGCACCTGCAGCTGCACCTGCTCCCGCACCGGCTCCCGCACCTGCTCCGACACCGGCTCCGGGACCGGACGTGCTCAGCGGTGCTTCGTCTTTGGCTGAGCTCGACGCCCTCACGGTATCTGTCACACCGGCCCCCTTCAATAAATGTATAATCTCCCGTTTTCATTGCCTTTCGGATGTCTCACATCGCAGACTATTCTTTGCAGGCCGACGAAACCCCGTGCACCATATTGTACACCATCGGCGACCAGAAGGTGGACGTGGGGAAGGCGACGATAATGAAGCCGAAGGAACCATTGTTCCACAGCCGGCCGATCCCCCCGAACGTCTTCAAGGTTTCCGTGGCCAGTGTCAAACTGGGCCACGAGAATTTTCCTCCTCTGGTACTAGTGGGGGATGACGACGAGACCCCGCGGTGGCTTGGTGATTATTGCAATGGGTGGGTCCTATTGTGGCCAAAGAGTCTGCTTCGTCTGGAGGCGGCCGGGAACATACCCACGAGCACACAGTGAGGTATGAACATCAACACCTCACCTAATTAGCGTCGGCTGTCGTGCTGGGTGATAGCGGAGGGGGTGAGGAAAAGGCTCCATTAGTCGCTGGTGACGTCGCCATAGATGAGGATGACGATGGCACTCAACAGTATGTCTATACTGGTGCCTACTTAGGGTTTGAGCGTCATGAGTTGGTGCCTGAATTGCCGTCTCCAGAGGCTGAATGTATTATGGACGACCTTCTGGTAGTAAAGAAGTCTAGAAAGAGACCGAGGAAAGGCAAAAAAGCTGATTCTATGATCCAGCCGCCTCAGCGGCCTCGGGTTCAAGACCATATAGATATCCCCGGTGCGGATAAATGGCATATCCCCGGTCAACCAATCCTACCTGCAGCAGCGCTAGGGGCCAGATTCGGCGATCTAAGGAGACTTCATGACGATGTCCTGCGGATAGAGAAAGGCCTCATCGCCTCGAAAGATCCAGGATACCCACTCTACGTGGTTAACGTTCCGTGGCGATTGTCGTACATCGACACATTCCCCGCGGAGAAGTTCTTCCTTCGATTCGATTACATATTCGACATGTTTCACGTGAAGAAGCTGGATTTTACGTTTGTCCGCCTTTATTCCTTGCACATGAACTACATCATCGGGGTTGAGAAGATACCTCATATATGTGTCGCAGACCCGTACTTCATGCACGAGAGCTTCTTGGGAGTCCGCGCAAAGCACCGTGAATACGCGAGGGCATACATCATCAATTTCATGCTCGCCAATAAGGACAAAGAGGCGATTCTCGTGCCTTATCATCCCCTGTAAGTCATTTGCGCGGATATCCTTCCTTCGATTTCAATCATTCATTTGCACGGTGGAGGCTGATTACTTTGAGGTGTACTTATTTTGCGCAGCGGCGGGCGCGCCGTCCTCATCATCTCCAACCCCCGATACTCCCACGCTCTTTACTTGGACTCGTGGAAGAACATTAAGAAAAAGGATTACACCCCCGATACTCCCATGTTCTCGACAGTGCTATGTTTTACTACGACGCACGAGGTGGAGAGGTCAAGAACAAGAAGAGAAGGGACGGCAGGCCCGCCTTCGGCCATAAGACCGACTTCTGTTGCATCCAGCAACCGAGTGATTCTCTTAATGATGGATTCTATGTCCTACACCACATGCTGGAGTACAGATGAGATCACCAGAACCTTCGCATGTCACCTACATCCGGCGATGCCCATATTCTAGAATGGGCAAAGAACGTAGGAGATATCGAGGATCATCGACTTCGAGCTGAGTTCTATCACATCCAGCGCGAACTTGCCCAAACCATCATGAAGGAGGTCGGCGGAAAAACAGGGATGTTCTACGAAGAAGGACAAATGTCGCGGGAAGACGTCCGAACACGGGTAGCCGCTCAACGTCTTGACCTGAAGCCTTTCACTAGGTTCGGGGACTATCTCCCTGACTTGGATGGATGGCACGACATGTTGGAGTGATTGTCGATATATGACAATGTGTCCGTTTAGTCCATGCTTTCTGTATGACGAAACTTTGAGTTATGCAGGACGAAACTTTATTTGTGATGTAATTAAACCGTCCTCCTCGACTAGCGACGATCACTCTAGTTAGGGCATTTTGGGTACGATCAACTTTGTTATTTATGCTTATGATATGTTGCTTCTATTTTTGCCAAGTCTGTCTCTTTCTTTTGCTCAACTATATATGTTGCATATCATCGACTCATGTGACGATGTAGGTGCATAGATCATCGATGACGAAGAAGTGCTACGCCAGGAGTATATATACGACGAGTGGCCGGCATGTCAGGCCCAGGTGTACCGGTTTCCGGTTTCCGAGCGACAAGCCGTAGTTAGTTTAGGTTCACGCTAATGCGAGAGAGGGATATGAACTCATGTACTGCATAGTTCCGCTCTCACTCAAAGTGATAGCTCTTCTCGCGTATATCATTGTTTAGATGGATAACGATGTACAGTTGCAAGTAATCGAGACTTGTATCACTATTTTCGAGATGATGACTAGAGACCACTTTGTGTTGGATGATGATTATGATGATGACATGATTTGATGAGACTATTTGTATGTATATGCTATGATTACATTTGTATGTGTATGATATGCTAAAGATTACTGTATAAAGCCTATTCAAATACAAAATAAATATGCAGAAAAAAACTAATAAAACTAGCAGTAGCGAGGGGAACAAAGTTAGCAGTAGCGCTGCCTTACCAGTAGCGCTTCCTCCTGAAAAGCGCTGTAGATATTAGCAGCAGCGCTCTTCACTAAAGCGCGCTACTGCTAGCCATGTATAGCAGTAGCGTGGGACGACAGGCGCTACTGCTACACGTTAGCTGTAGCGCCTTATCAGTAGCGCGTCGTCTCGCGCTACTTATAGGCAAAATACCCGCGCTACTGCTAGGGTTTTCCCTAGTAGTGTTCGGTTTCGGCTCTATACCGGCTTCGCCAGTCTCGGTGCCGGTCTTGGTGCCGGTCTGGGTCTGAACGCCAGTCTCGGCGCCGGTCTCGGATGTGACAGGTGGGCCCATCCACAACAACCGTTGATCGTCGACAAGGTTCAAAAATTCGTCTGCCGCCAGGTAGACGTCGTCACAATCACGAGAACCCTGTCCTTCATCGTTGCTAGCCATGTTTCCTATAATTAAATCTAGTCAATTAATTCTAGACCTAATAAAATGAATAATGACATAAAAAAGGCCTATGTTTTGCAGGAACGTTGATTCCTTCCCGGTGCGGCAAATCCCGGGCACTCAATATGTCCTAGTTTGTAGCACAAGTGATGCCGAAATTCACGGAAAATTTTGGCATGACCTTTGCTAAAAAGTGGACAAATCGAGCACCGGAAATTTGCCGGAACGGAAATGAATCAACATTCTGGCAAAACATAGGCCACTCGGCCTCATTCCCTGGAAACAACAAAAGGCCACTTGGGCACAATCGAACCACTTCAATGAAAAGATATAATCAACAATAATGGAATATGCAAATGAACATCAATGACATATATTATATAACATCAATTCTGTTTTTTGTTTATAGCTAAATGCCATAGCTACTATTTTTTATTTTTAGCTAAATGCTTTTGTTTTGTGTTTAAAGCTAAAAGTCTAGGGAGGGATCATCTTTAAAATAAAACTTACCTAAATTCTTTTCCTT
>NC_057802.1:553812751-553815910 GCF_018294505.1 Triticum aestivum
AATATTAGGGGGATTACTACCCCAGGTAAGAAGACATGCATTATATATTGACACATTAGCCAGAACAAATGCTAGCATTGTTGCTTTTCAAGAGACCAAAAAATAGGAGCTATCCCCTGCTTTCCTTAAATCCATTAGTGGTAGTAAAAACTTTCTTTGGCATCACCTCCCTGCTGTGGGCACTTCTGGAGGGGTGCTAGTTGGTGTTGATGCAGACATATTGGAGGTTCTCCTTTGGAGCTCCCTGAATTTTTCTGTCACCTGCAATCTTAAAGTCAAATCTAGCGGGATTTGCTTTAGAGTTATAGCTGTATATGGTTCCCCATATGAGGAAGGCAAAAAGGATTTTATCTCTGAGCTTCACAGCCTTTTTGTAGATGAACAAATGCCCACTCTAATAGGAGGGGACTTTAATTTGGTCAGATACCAGCAAGATAAGAGTAATGGTAACATCAATCACCATTGGGCAGGTAAATTTAATGCCTGGGTGGAGATATGGAGCCTGCTGGAAATTAGGATGTCAGGTAGGAAATTCACCTGGGCCAACAACCAGGAGAATAACATTATGACTACAATTGATAGAATCTTCTGCACCACTGAGCTGGAGGCTATTTTCCCTTTATGTACCTCTCAAGCTCTCCCTAGAACTGGGAGTGATCACACCCCCTGCTATGGGATTCTGGCTTAGGAAGCAGCCCTAGGCCCTCTAGTTACAAGTTTGAAAAATGGTGGCTGCTACATAGTGAATTCAAAGAGCTGGCCATTAAGAACTGGTTTGCCCCAGTCAATAAAATTAGGTCAATAGATATCTGGCAGGAGAAGGTTAGGAGATTTAGAAAATTTTCCAAGGGCTGGAGTAAGAATATAGAAGCATAAATTAGGAAGAAGAAAAATGCGCTCACAGAGGAATATGATGAGCTTGATATCAAGTCTGAATCAACTTGCCTTTCTGATGTGGAGAGTACTAGGATGAAAAATATCTTATTAGAACTCCAGTTTATCTGGATTAAAGAGGAGGCCAAAGCTAGACAAAGGTCTAGAGACATAGACATTCTAGAAGGTGACAGGAACACCAAATACTTTAATGCAGTAGCTAATCAGAGGAGAAGGAAATCTCTCATCCATTTCCTTGATGGGCGCAATGGCCCCACCTCTGACACTAAAGAAATGTTAAAAATAGCCTCTGATTTTTACAAAGATCTTTTCAGAAAAGAAGATAGAGAGGGATTTAGTCTGAACGAGGATTTTTTTCTCTTCTGAGGAAAAAATCTCTGAAGACAGGAATGAGGCACTTCAAGCCCCATTCACTGAAAAAGAAGTAAAGGAGGCCATCTTTGGTTCATACTGTGAAGGAGCACCTGGTCCAGATGGCCTCTCTTTCCTCTTTTTGCAAGAATTTTGGGAGACCATCAAACAAGATGTTATGGCTCTATTTGATGACTTCCATGCAGGCACCCTAGATATTTATAGATTAAATTTTTCCATGATTTCCCTCATACCTGAAAAAGAGGATGCCACCAATATGAGGAAATTTAGGCCTATTAGCTTACTGAATTGTATATTTAAAGTCTTTACAAAAGTTCTGACCAATAGGCTTGCTGTGGTTATGAACTTTCTCACCTCTAGTAATCAGTCATCTTTTATTAAAGGGAGATATATCCTGGAAAGTGTAGTGACTGCACATGAGGTGTTGCACTCCACTTTCCATTCAGACAACTCAGGGCTAGTGCTTAAACTAGACTATGAGAAGGCCTTTGATAAGGTCAATCTAGATTTCTTGTTGGGGATCCTCCACAAAAGAAACTTTGGTCCTGTATGGATCAAATGGATTCACCAAATCACACACATGGGCTCTGTAGGGGTCAAGGTGAATGGAGTGGAAAGTGACTTCTTCATTACCAACAAGGGGCTAAGGCAAGGGGACCCTATATCCCCCTTCTTTTTAACATTGTAGTAGATGTTTTAACTAGGATGCTCATCAAAGCTACATCTCATGATCTAATTAGGGGTCTATGCTCTGACCTCATCCCTGGAGGGGTGGTCTGTTTGCAGTATGCAGATGATACCATCTTCTTCATGGATGAGGATGAATCTAAAGCAGCCAACTTAAAAATGATCCTGACCTGCTTTGAAAAAGTTTCAGGGATGAGAAGAAATTATGCTAAGAGTGAGCTCATCCCTTTAGGTGTGGAGGGGGAGAGTCTAACCCCTTTTGTTAATATTTTTGGATGTACTGTAGGTATGTTTCCAATAACATACCTAGGAATTCCTTTACATTATGACAAACTGAGAAGGGAAGATATTCAACCCCTTATTGATAAAATTCTGAAGAGGATGGCTGGTTGGAGGGGAAAACTGCTTTCCTACTCGGCTAGACTAACTCTGATCAAGGCTTGTTTGGCTAGTATCCCTGTTTACCTACTGTCCTTCTTTAAGTTTCCCAAATGGGCTATAGATTTAATTAATAATCAGCTTGCTTATTGTTTATGGAGTGACTTTGAGGGGAATAGGAAACTCCACCTAGCCAATTGGCATCTGGTCTGTATGAAAAAAGAGCATGGTGGACTTGGGGTCCCCAATATTAAAGACCTCAATCTATGTCTGTTAGGCAGCTGGGTCAAGAGGTATGCTCAAGATGAGGGCAAGATCTGGAAAAAGATCATAGACAAAAAATATCTTAGAAACTCACCTAATATCTTTGCTTGTAGACCACAGGCTTCCTCCAAGTTTTGGCAGGGAGTTATGTGGGCTGCTAAAGCTCTAAAATTTGGCTATAGGTGGGTAGTAGGGAATGGGAGAAAAACCAGATTCTAGGAGGATATATGGTTTGGCACCTCTCCCCTTTCTGTCCAGTTCTGGCCACTTTATGCTATCTGTCATCAACAGTGTGTTACAGTTTCTGATGTTTGGGATGGGGACATTATCAAACTTACATTTAGAAGGGTCTTTACCCCTGCTATGATGGAAGAGTGGTACTTCCTTGAACAAATTATAAAAGAGACTACCCTCACCGGAGAGGAAGATGTCATGATCTGGCAATATGAATCCAAAGGGGTTTACTCTTCCAGCTCGTTGTATGCTATCATTAATTTTAGGGGGGTGAAACCTGTCTTTATTCCTTCAGTTTGGTCTATTGTAGTGCCACCCAGAGTTCAGGTC
>NC_057802.1:553817137-553817369 GCF_018294505.1 Triticum aestivum
GAAGATGCTGGCTGTTGAGAGTGGCCCGCTCCCCGCTGAGACGCTGGAAGACTACGTTCCTTAGTTCTTTCTTCGCTCACCATAGATGTTCCACTTTGGGGAATCATAAAAAAGCATGTTCTTGGCTGTAGGCCATTTGCCTTTTTCCTTTTCTGTTCCTTTTCTTTCTCTGAACATGCATTGCAGCATGCATGAAAAAATGTCTGAGACTTCTGTTATGGGTTTCATTTTA
>NC_057802.1:553817544-553818528 GCF_018294505.1 Triticum aestivum
GGGGGGGGGCAAACTCCCCTGATGATCTAAAAAAAGCGTATGCATTGTGCAGGAACGTGTGCATGTTTATATGGGCGCAATAGCCAGAGATTTACACTGGAGTTAGGTGAGGGATTGATATCCAAGTCAACTAACAACCTGAGTCTATCCCTTCGGCCTAACAAGATTACAACAACTCAACACGCACACACCTCTGCGAACCAACCTGTGGATGTATGGTTAGAGGTTCTGGCGATGCGCTTTTAGTGGGGGGAGATGTTCCTGTTGACGACGAGGCGCCTACGATGACTTCGTAAATCTAAAGATGATATGCCGACTTAGTCTCTTGAAGGTGCTCATAGGGGTAAGGCATGCGTGTGTGTGCATTCATATGGTGGGTGTATGCGCACATGTATGAGCGCTTACGTCTGTACTGTGTTCAGAAAAAAAAAACACACACACACACACCTCCTACACATATGTAAACATATACTCCCTCAGTTCCTAAATATAAGTTTTTTTAGAGATTTCAATATGGACTATATAGGAAGCAAAATGAGTGAATCTACACTCTAAACTACGTCTATATACATCCGTATGTAGTCTATATTAAAATATCTAAAAGGACTTATATTTAGGAACGGAGGGAGTACAATGTTTAACACTTCCCCTCAATCACAACTATCTAAGTTGAGATTGTGCTTAAAATCTTTCAACTGCCTCAAAGAGAGGGGTTTTATAAACCCGTCTGCAACTTGATCACCAGTAGATATAAACCTCACCTTCAACAATTTGTCAGCCACCCTTTCTCAAACAAAGTGATAATCTATCTCTATATGCATTGTTCTGGCATAAAAAATAGGGTTAGCAGATAAGTGCGTAGCACCAAGATTATTCCACCAAAATGATCCTGCCTTTGGAAGATGAACACCCAACTCTGCCAACAAATTTTGGACCCAAATAACTTCAGAAGTGGCATTAGCTAGAGCCTTGTACTCAACCTCT
>NC_057802.1:553875080-553879187 GCF_018294505.1 Triticum aestivum
ATATTAGGGGGATTACTACCCCAGGTAAGAAGACATGCATTATATATTGACACATTAGCCAGAACAAATGCTAGCATTGTTGCTTTTCAAGAGACCAAAAAATAGGAGCTATCCCCTGCTTTCCTTAAATCCATTAGTGGTAGTAAAAACTTTCTTTGGCATCACCTCCCTGCTGTGGGCACTTCTGGAGGGGTGCTAGTTGGTGTTGATGCAGACATATTGGAGGTTCTCCTTTGGAGCTCCCTGAATTTTTCTGTCACCTGCAATCTTAAAGTCAAATCTAGCGGGATTTGCTTTAGAGTTATAGCTGTATATGGTTCCCCATATGAGGAAGGCAAAAAGGATTTTATCTCTGAGCTTCACAGCCTTTTTGTAGATGAACAAATGCCCACTCTAATAGGAGGGGACTTTAATTTGGTCAGATACCAGCAAGATAAGAGTAATGGTAACATCAATCACCATTGGGCAGGTAAATTTAATGCCTGGGTGGAGATATGGAGCCTGCTGGAAATTAGGATGTCAGGTAGGAAATTCACCTGGGCCAACAACCAGGAGAATAACATTATGACTACAATTGATAGAATCTTCTGCACCACTGAGCTGGAGGCTATTTTCCCTTTATGTACCTCTCAAGCTCTCCCTAGAACTGGGAGTGATCACACCCCCCTGCTATGGGATTCTGGCTTAGGAAGCAGCCCTAGGCCCTCTAGTTACAAGTTTGAAAAATGGTGGCTGCTACATAGTGAATTCAAAGAGCTGGCCATTAAGAACTGGTTTGCCCCAGTCAATAAAATTAGGTCAATAGATATCTGGCAGGAGAAGGTTAGGAGATTTAGAAAATTTTCCAAGGGCTGGAGTAAGAATATAGAAGCATAAATTAGGAAGAAGAAAAATGCGCTCACAGAGGAATATGATGAGCTTGATATCAAGTTTGAATCAACTTGCCTTTCTGATGTGGAGAGTACTAGGATGAAAAATATCTTATTAGAACTCCAGTTTATCTGGATTAAAGAGGAGGCCAAATCTAGACAAAGGTCTAGAGACATAGACATTCTAGAAGGTGACAGGAACACCAAATACTTTAATGCAGTAGCTAATCAGAGGAGAAGGAAATCTCTCATCCATTTCCTTGATGGGCGCAATGGCCCCACCTCGTACACTAAAGAAATGTTAAAAATAGCCTCTGATTTTTACAAAGATCTTTTCGGAAAAGAAGATAGAGAGGGATTTAGTCTGAACGAGGATTTTTTTCTCTTCTGAGGAAAAAATCTCTGAAGACAGGAATGAGGCACTTCAAGCCCCATTCACTGAAAAAGAAGTAAAGGAGGCCATCTTTGGTTCATACTGTGAAGGAGCACCTGGTCCAGATGGCCTCTCTTTCCTCTTTTTGCAAGAATTTTGGGAGACCATCAAACAAGATGTTATGGCTCTATTTGATGACTTCCATGCAGGCACCCTAGATATTTATAGATTAAATTTTTCCATGATTTCCCTCATACCTGAAAAAGAGGATGCCACCAATATGAGGAAATTTAGGCCTATTAGCTTACTGAATTGTATATTTAAAGTCTTTACAAAAGTTCTGACCAATAGGCTTGCTGTGGTTATGAACTTTCTCACCTCTAGTAATCAGTCATCTTTTATTAAAGGGAGATATATCCTGGAAAGTGTAGTGACTGCACATGAGGTGTTGCACTCCACTTTCCATTCAGACAACTCAGGGCTAGTGCTTAAACTAGACTATGAGAAGGCCTTTGATAAGGTCAATCTAGATTTCTTGTTGGGGATCCTCCACAAAAGAAACTTTGGTCCTGTATGGATCAAATGGATTCACCAAATCACACACATGGGCTCTGTAGGGGTCAAGGTGAATGGAGTGGAAAGTGACTTCTTCATTACCAACAAGGGGCTAAGGCAAGGGGACCCTATATCCCCCTTCTTTTTAACATTGTAGTAGATGTTTTAACTAGGATGCTCATCAAAGCTACATCTCATGATCTAATTAGGGGTCTATGCTCTGACCTCATCCCTGGAGGGGTGGTCTGTTTGCAGTATGCAGATGATACCATCTTCTTCATGGATGAGGATGAATCTAAAGCAGCCAACTTAAAAATGATCCTGACCTGCTTTGAAAAAGTTTCAGGGATGAGAAGAAATTATGCTAAGAGTGAGCTCATCCCTTTAGGTGTGGAGGGGGAGAGTCTAACCCCTTTTGTTAATATTTTTGGATGTACTGTAGGTATGTTTCCAATAACATACCTAGGAATTCCTTTACATTATGACAAACTGAGAAGGGAAGATATTCAACCCCTTATTGATAAAATTCTGAAGAGGATGGCTGGTTGGAGGGGAAAACTGCTTTCCTACTCGGCTAGACTAACTCTGATCAAGGCTTGTTTGGCTAGTATCCCTGTTTACCTACTGTCCTTCTTTAAGTTTCCCAAATGGGCTATAGATTTAATTAATAATCAGCTTGCTTATTGTTTATGGAGTGACTTTGAGGGGAATAGGAAACTCCACCTAGCCAATTGGCATCTGGTCTGTATGAAAAAAGAGCATGGTGGACTTGGGGTCCCCAATATTAAAGACCTCAATCTATGTCTGTTAGGCAGCTGGGTCAAGAGGTATGCTCAAGATGAGGGCAAGATCTGGAAAAAGATCATAGACAAAAAATATCTTAGAAACTCACCTAATATCTTTGCTTGTAGACCACAGGCTTCCTCCAAGTTTTGGCAGGGAGTTATGTGGGCTGCTAAAGCTCTAAAATTTGGCTATAGGTGGGTAGTAGGGAATGGGAGAAAAACCAGATTCTAGGAGGATATATGGTTTGGCACCTCTCCCCTTTCTGTCCAGTTCTGGCCACTTTATGCTATCTGTCATCAACAGTGTGTTACAGTTTCTGATGTTTGGGATGGGGACATTATCAAACTTACATTTAGAAGGGTCTTTACCCCTGCTATGATGGAAGAGTGGTACTTCCTTGAACAAATTATAAAAGAGACTACCCTCACCGGAGAGGAAGATGTCATGATCTGGCAATATGAATCCAAAGGGGTTTACTCTTCCAGCTCGTTGTATGCTATCATTAATTTTAGGGGGGTGAAACCTGTCTTTATTCCTTCAGTTTGGTCTATTGTAGTGCCACCCAGAGTTCAGGTCTTTCTCTGGCTACTGGCCCATAACAAACTGATGACTAAAGACAGTTTGCTTAAAAGGGGGATTGACAAAACTCCGGGATGCCTATTCTGCTCTGACCAGGAAACAGTAGATCACCTGTTTTTTGGTTGTGTGGTAGCAAAAAACATCTGGATGAGGTCTCCTCCTTTCTTTCTGTTGATTTAGGGTCTAGCTATCTCTCTATTGCCAAATTTTGGCCTGCAAACAAAAAACATGAAGTACTAAATGCCTTTTGCGCCTGTGTACTGTGGTGCCTTTGGAAAGTTAGGAATAAACATGTTTTTGATAATGCTATTTGTTCTGATATTAAACAGATCTGGTGGCTGGTCTGGAGGACAGTCAAGAGGTGGATGGTTCTATACTCAAAGGATTCGCGGGAGAAAATTCAGAGAACACTGCACTAGATATCCTGCATCCTCAAAGCCCCCTTGCAGCTGGATATGGGGTGAAAATGGGTCTGGTGGACACTGGAGGTGTCTCGCCAACACATTTCCTCCCCAAGCTGGCTTTGGGGATACGTAAATGCGGCTCCAGGAGCCCAGGCAATTCAAAATCAAATGAGGCTCCAGAGAAGAAATCAACTCAAGCAAACTCAAGCCCTGCCTCGCCGCTGGACTGGCCGGGCTCCCCAACGCAACCTTGCAAGAAGATGAAGGGGGGAATCCTGGAGCAGATCAAGGAGGTTCGCCTGATGCTTGCTGCTGAAGACAAGAAGATGCTGGCTATTGAGAGTGGCCCGCTCCCCGCTGAGACGCTGGAAGACTACGTTCCTTAGTTCTTTCTTCGCTCACCATAGATGTTCCACTTTGGGGAATCATAAAAAAGCATGTTCTTGGCTGTAGGCCATTTGCCTTTTTCCTTTTCTGTTCCTTTTCTTTCTCTGAACATGCATTGCAGCATGCGTGAAAAAATGTCTGAGACTTCTGTTAT
>NC_057802.1:553879197-553882572 GCF_018294505.1 Triticum aestivum
GGGGGGGGGCAAACTCCCCTGATGATCTAAAAAAAGCGTATGCATTGTGCAGGAACGTGTGCATGTTTATATGGGCGCAATAGCCAGAGATTTACACTGGAGTTAGGTGAGGGATTGATATCCAAGTCAACTAACAACCTGAGTCTATCCCTTCGGCCTAACAAGATTACAACAACTCAACACGCACACACCTCTGCGAACCAACCTGTGGATGTATGGTTAGAGGTTCTGGCGATGCGCTTTTAGTGGGGGGAGATGTTCCTGTTGACGACGAGGCGCCTACGATGACTTCGTAAATCTAAAGATGATATGCCGACTTAGTCTCTTGAAGGTGCTCATAGGGGTAAGGCATGCGTGTGTGTGCATTCATATGGTGGGTGTATGCGCACATGTATGAGCGCTTACGTCTGTACTGTGTTCAGAAAAAAACACACACACACACACACCTCCTACACATATGTAAACATATACTCCCTCAGTTCCTAAATATAAGTTTTTTTAGAGATTTCAATATGGACTATATAGGAAGCAAAATGAGTGAATCTACACTCTAAACTACGTCTATATACATCCGTATGTAGTCTATATTAAAATATCTAAAAGGACTTATATTTAGGAATGGAGGGAGTACAATGTTTAACACTTCCCCTCAATCACAACTATCTAAGTTGAGATTGTGCTTAAAATCTTTCAACTGCCTCAAAGAGAGGGGTTTTATAAACCCGTCTGCAACTTGATCACCAGTAGATATAAACCTCACCTTCAACAATTTGTCAGCCACCCTTTCTCAAACAAAGTGATAATCTATCTCTATATGCATTGTTCTGGCATAAAAAATAGGGTTAGCAGATAAGTGCGTAGCACCAAGATTATTCCACCAAAATGATCCTGCCTTTGGAAGATGAACACCCAACTCTGCCAACAAATTTTGGACCCAAATAACTTCAGAAGTGGCATTAGCTAGAGCCTTGTACTCAACCTCTGTGCTTGATCTGGATACTATAGCCTGCTTGCGAGCACTTCAGGATATCAGATTACTTCCAAGGAACACTGCGAAGCCTCCTGTTGATCTTCTATCATCAAGACAATCTGTCCAGTCTGCATCTGAAAAAGCACTTACACGCATTGAGTCTGATTTGCCAAGTTTAAGCCCATGACTCTTCTACGGCCTGGTAGATTGGGGCAGAAGTATTTTGTACCTTCGCCAAGTGCTAATGAGCGGCATTCCATATTAAAAGCCCTAATACGTTCTCAGAGAAAACCTGTATCCTGTACTGTTGATTTGGATGCATTTGCACGTCGTGCGGAGTGCAACAATCTCTCTGGCGCTGACCTAGCATCTCTGGTAATTTCTGTGCTTTTTATTGAGTTGTTGTCCCGTTAGAATTTTTTCAAAGCGGGTATTCTTTAATTATTTGTGATGAAGCATGTACTTTAGGAGAACATCAAGGGAACTCACACACATGCTTCCTTCTTCAGGTGGACGAAGCAGCCAAGGAAGGTTTGGAAGAGAGTCTGGAACTCCTGGAGAATGGGGCATTATCAATAAGTTCATTGTGTGCAGTTTCTTCGCTTGAATTACTGCACTTTGAACAAGCTCTGTCTAAAATAAAGCCGTCGGTGTTGGAACAGGTACATGACATTCTGATAATCATTTATTTTGCTTCACCCTCTTATAGGAGCATGTCTTAACTTTTCTTGCTGTTGGTCATCACAGCAAAGGAAGCAGTTTTTTTTAGAAGGAGGATGACCCCCGGCCTCTGCATCTGGGAGATGCATACGGCCATTTTATTGATTATTCTCGAGAACCTTACAAAGTAGTACAACAATATGCCTGAATCCGCCATCTTGGCAACATCTACCGCTACTCCAATCCATATGATGAAGGGGTGCAAGCTGGGCCAAATACCCAGACCTCTCACCTAAGCCTAACATCTAAAGCCGAAGGCCCCGACCGAGCCACATACCGGGTCCGGGGCACAAACCGGTCTGACGCACTCACATGTGTCGTCGCCGACATCTTCCACTAGTCCATCTTCAGAGCAGATTGAGGTGCCAACCTTGGTAGGTGCCTCCGCCATCGACGCCACCATGACGCCAAACGACGACCTCCACCTACGTGAGTCCATCTCCAAGCAACAGACGCAGATCCATGCTAGGATAGGGCCGCACCACTGCCGTCGCCCACCACCCACAAGCGCCACCCAGCCCCAAGGTTCCCAAAGCGGCGCCTTGAAGAAGGGAATGGCGCCGTGAGCGCCGTCGCCGCCCAACAAAGTTAGGGTTTTCGCCCGGGAGACCTAGGGGAAGGGGAAGTGAGGGGATCAGTCCATACCGACGCCTCCAAGGAGGGGAATGGCGCCCTCAGGCGTCGCCGTCGACGCGGCCGGCCATGGCCGACCAGGGATTTCTCCCGAACTAGATCCCCGCCACCAAGCGCCTCTTATACAGAACCGGCGACCCAAGGAAGCGCGGCCCGACGAGGTTGGCCCGCACGCCAAACAGGGGAGGAGGGAAGGCGCCAGATCGCGCGCACCGGTCACTGCAGAAACCGCCGCCGGCTGCCAACGACCACCGGGTCCCGCCGCCCGCGCGGCCGGGACGCCAGATCCACCGCCCGTACGGCTGCTAGCCGGCCGTGCCTTGCCAATGAAGCCGCCGCTCCAGATCCGGGATTCCCCTTGCAGAAGCAGGGCAACCGAGGCCCCGCCGCCACCATCCTTGGTGCCCCGGGCTTGCCCGGCGGCTGCCTCAGGCGGCAGCGAGGAAGGGAAGAGGAGGAGGGGCGGCTAGGGAGGAGGAGGGGCAGCTAGGGTTGGGAGGGAGGAGGAGGAGGGGAAGGTACGAGGCCTTGTCACAGAAATATTGGGCAATGTAACTGATCCATCACCATGTATCTGGGTGCCGTGGGAACCATTTTGATCTCTAAATGAGGATTCCATGTATTATCTATATAAATCAGTTAAGACTAGTACTAGGATGGATGCCTTCAAATTGCGTTATTTTTCATTTCCGAATGCACCTTTGTGCAGCGGGTATGCAAGGATATTACAATTTTCAATGGTCTTAATGTTGAATATGATCATAAAAGGGAGGCCCTTGTGTTGCATTCCCCTTTTTTTTACCTTCACAAAGTCCGTTCATTCCACAAAACGGATAAATTTTTGCATGAAACCGAAGCCCTTCTCAAAATAGTCAAACCTTCAAAAACCCTGCCATTTTTCATTTTGAACGAACCTTTGTGCTACATCTATGTAAGGATATTACAATTTTCAATGGTTTTATTGTGGGATGTGATCATATACCAACACTAAAGTATCGGATCCCATCATAATTCTGAACTTAAGCTCCTTGTGTTGCCTTCCTCTTTTTTTT
>NC_057802.1:553882919-553883993 GCF_018294505.1 Triticum aestivum
CTCTGTTTTTTATAAGAGTAGAGATTTTGCGTAACTGATACAAATGGACATGCCTCTAATTTGCTGCATTCCTATTCCGAGTTACTTATTTATTAGGCCTGTAAGGGGAGCTCATCATAATCTTACCATAGTTGGTCATTACATATATAGTTGTGGAGCGAAATCCGAATGTGATGACAGTTCATTCATTTAGCTTTTTTTGTGAAATAAGTTCATGCATTTAGCAATGAAGTTGTGTACTTCGTCACGAAATTTGTGCCCCCGAGGGTGTACATGTCCATGGTGCAGTGCAGGTACATGGATAAGGAGGACATGGAAGGCGACAAGCCAACAAGATCATAACGTCGGTGCTTGCGACGCTCAAGGAAATCGCTGGCAGTGCTAATGAGGCCGCCATGATGGATCGAGCGTGTAGGAGCAGGTGAGCATTGTGAGGACGGCCCAACGGTGAGAGGTGGTGAAGGACATGCACGGATGGCTCAGGTGCTTCGTCATCAATCACATGAACATGTTCGTGCAAAAGAACATACGGGTCCAGCGTTTTCACTGTCAAGTTAGATCATGATAAGACTATGCCAGTTCGAATGTGATATACATGATTAAGCTAATTGAATAGCACATTTTAGAACATGTCATCTATGACCTGGTCTGCCAACTCTCGGCCTTCCTCCACTCATACTAGTGCGACCAAGCGTTCATGATCGCCTTCCTTGGGTCGATGACCGATCCTCGGCCAGATGACCTGGCTCATAACCTCGACTGCACTGTGAAACACGCTCCACGGCATGTTCACTTCCTAGAATTGGAATCGTGTGATATAGTTGCACTACCAGCTCTCCAACTTGTAAGAGCTCGTAGTGCAGCTACATCACATGCACCCAATTGTAGGATGCGAACATGTTGGGGAGCATCTTCCACACCAAAGCAGAGGTGATGAGCTATGTCATCTTGCCAAGGATGTCCTCGATCATCGCCCCAAGGAGTGTGATCAGATCATGACGTCTGGTGCTGCTGGCACCAGTGGAGGAAGTCCGGGTTCGCCAAGCCCTTGGAGGTGGCGTTGATTTTTTCGAT
>NC_057802.1:553884120-553886447 GCF_018294505.1 Triticum aestivum
ACTGTGTGGCGGGAGGTGGCCCTACGATGGAGCCGTCGACATTGCCATACATGCCATTGAAGCAGAGGGCTGGGGCTGCTTGTGTTTTCCGCACGGGGAAATTTTCTCTCATGAGGTAAAGCATGACGAGGTTCCCGACAAACGTGATGGAGACCGGAGCAGATGTGGTGGTAGACATGGCGCGCAGAGGGAGATGAGATCGGGCTGTGATTACCAAGTCGTAGAGAATGATTTGTCGTGCTTAGAGCATCTTCAACAGAGGCGCAAAAATATTGAGCGCTAAAATAGTTTTACAGCGTCACTGTAGCACTTTTAGTGCGCCGTGGCCAACATTGGTTTTCCAAATGCCCAAAACGCGCGCCAAAAAAACACGTAGTGCAAATTATGAAGCGCGCGTGGTCCGGCGCTCAACATTTGCAGCGTGTGATAGCGCTTTTAAGCGTGTGTGTTAAATTTTTTTGCACTTGCACTATTTTGCAGCATCTGCTGGAGCCTCTCTGGTACCCAAAAAAGGACGGTTTTTAGCGTGCGGAGCAGTTTTTAGACGCCTGTTGGAGATGCTCTTAGCCGCAATCGATTTCCTTGTATTTTTTAAACACAATATAGACGCAGATGCTCATATATACGAGCATGCACTCATCCCTATAAACGCACGCACACACACTAGGCCTATGAGCACCTTCGAGAGACTGAACCGACACGTCATCTCGAGATTGACGAAGACGCCATAGACGCCTTCGTTGTCGACGAGAACGTCTACTCCTACTGAACGCACCTCGCTGGATGGCCTGAAATAAATCCAGAAAAATGTAGGCACCAATGTCAAGTCTAGAAGTTGAACTCTGATGAGATGGGGATACCACTGTCCTTCTAACTATCCAACCATAATTTAGTTCACGATTTCCTTGTATATATACGACGATACTTGATGGCCAAGATTACAGAGGGATTACACCGAATCATTCTACACGATCACGTACGTTATCAACACAATTACAACCGAATCAGTTAGCCATAACTACCTGATATGAAACGGTTACAACAACCATTGACAGGCAATCAGTAGGCACCAGCTAGTGAGATTTTTTTTATTGCGGAAAACCAGCTAGTGAGTTTGGCACATGGTCTAGTATGAGTGAAAAAGGTTATCACTGACGGGAAGAAAATGGGAACTGGCAATGGTGACTGAACTGCCGGCGACGGGCAGGAGATAACCGATGCACATCAGGGCGACAACATTACCGAAGATGTGGCCCATCAGCGCTCAATTTTCTCTTCGAGTCGTTGGTTCATGATCAATGACCGTCTGTTGGGTAATCTGAACATTTACTACTCCTAATGTGACTTATGCACTTGAACAGAGGGAGTAGTTTGTTCTAGTAGGTCTCATGTCCTTTTAGATTACGAAAACTTCAGAAAAAATATCATAAAAAAGAAAAGTTCAGAACGTACTCAGTTAATTCTCCGTACATATTGTAGTGGTATTTGAGGTCGGCTTTGTGCCATGTGTTGTGCTTTCGGTGAGAGTCTAATTGTAAGGGTGTTAGTCCTAGGTTATATAAGCATTTGTAAATCACAAGAAAAAAGTAAAGAGATGGTTCCAGTAATGGTACACATTTACATAAGATTTACTTTTGCTAATTATTCATTGTCTCCTCTAATTTACATAAGATGGTCTCATCTAATTACTTTCCAGCAATTTATAAACCTCGGTATATAATTTATTCATGCCATTTGATAGGTACACACGACTTCGTGCAAATAAGACCCTACAATTGGTCCTAATGAACCATAGAGTAACGCAAGTAGCCCCTGGTTATAACTGCCACCTAGTCGGTCCTGCTAAGCCCGAAGAGGGTGCTAAATACAATACTGGAAAAGAAGCAGTAGAACAGGATTTACGTTGATTTGTAATAGAGTACAAATTGTGATTTCGTAATATAACTGAATCTTCCACACACTGAGAGGATATTGAACATAATGCAGGGCTTCCTCCCATATTTATCAGCAAACATGTGCCCCATGGCACTCAAGCGATGATAGAGACAAGGCTCACAAAGAAAACCGGCATAGAACCAAATGTCCTGTTCTTGCTTTGCGGTTTTCAAGTCCCTAATCTGGTACGCTGTAACGAAGGTAATCACTGGCTACTGCTGGTAGTTGAGCCATACATTTATCCCGCTCTTTCACTAGTCTGGCTTCTTTTGCATCGGCGGAGCTACGTACAGTCCTGGGGTGGCCACTGCCCCCCTGCCCTGGCCTAATTACTGAAGGGAATTTTTTTTGAGGGTTAAATTATAGAGAGTTTAACCATTTGCCCCCCCCCC
>NC_057802.1:553890185-553891375 GCF_018294505.1 Triticum aestivum
CCCCTTCTATATTTTTTCCTACTTTCCCTTCCTTCCTCATGGGTCTGGCTGAATTGCCTGGCACCCAGGCAAACGCCTCTTTTCCTTACTCTTCATCTTCCTCTGTACTAGTAATCGTGCACATGCAATGCACGTCTTGACTAATATTACAAACATACGTGAGAATTAACATGCATAGAATGATATTTTGATTGCACTTAAAGGTTATCAATTAATATGCATATCTAATATTACAAACATACATGCGAGATTATATATGTGGGATTAACATGTGAAATAAACCAATTTAGCGTTGGTTCCGTTTTAAGCATGTGGTTTTGGAAATGAAACAAAATTGCCCATTCATGATATGTAGTAGTCAAGACGATCTCAGCATAACCACCACTTGCCTTGTCTGTATTGTACCATCTATATAAATTATTGTATTTGGAAATAGTATGAACTTGTGCCTATCTAGTCAAGCATATGCGTGTGTTGCTTTCTTGCCATGCATGCATGACATAAACTAGAAGCGTACGCGCGCTTGTTGTGTCGTTTGGTTAAATTGCTTGTGGCTGGGTGGGAATTCGCTGGGTGGCATTATTTTGTTGATTGTTTTGTTCATATGGTCTTGCAGCCGAGCCATTGTAAAAATAAAAATATATAGATTAGGGATGGCAATAACTCTCATATATAGAGCATTTATCATCTCTTGTTTTACATATTCAGCGGTGATAGCATTGCCACCAGAACTACAATGACCTATCGCTATTACATTCAGTATCTGAGCAAAGCTAATTGAGTCCAAAATGGATACTCATCCCCTACACATGTCCTGAGAAAAAAAATGCAATATGGCCAGTAATCAAGTAAGATTCTAGCCTGAAGTGATTGGACAACGCACTTTAGAAATAGTATGAAATGACATCTGAAGCTGCATGCTGACATTGCAGATTTTTATATAGTCACTACTGGAATCAGGATCTTTGCCGTCAGCCAGCTCTTTGCCGTGTGCTAGTTGACGGCAAAGAAGGTCTTTGTTATCAGCTTACAGAAAACTCACGGCAAAGAAAGAGCTGCCAGCAAAGATCATGTTTGCTGTCAGCTAGCAGATGGCAAAGAGGGAGGGTGGCCCACTAACGAGAACAACCTAACGGCCACTTTCTTTGCCGTCTACTAGCAGACGGCTAGTAGACGGCAAAGAAACTGGC
>NC_057802.1:553891951-553894150 GCF_018294505.1 Triticum aestivum
CCTTCCCCTCGACCTCCTCAACCCGCGCCCCTCCCCGTGGCCTGCCTCCTCAACCCGCGCCCCCTCCCCGTGGTGAGTTATTTTTTCTTCTTCTGTTTTTTAGATTTAGTTTATGTTAGTTTAGTTTAGTTTAGTTTAGTTTAGGTTAATTTAGTTTAGTTTAGGTTAATTTAGTTTAGTTTAGGTTACATTTAGTTTATAGTTTAGTTTAGGTTTTTTTTCTATTTTTTAAGAATAAACAAGAAAGATGAAAAAAAAGAAGTAAAAGAAGAAGAAGATGATGATGATAGAAAAAAAGAACAATAAGTAGTAGAAGAAGAAGATGATGAAAAAAAGTAGAAGTAGAAGATGAAAAGAAGAAGTAGGAAAGGTAGAAAAAGAGGGCCGCTGATGGTCGAGGGTCGCCAAGGGGTCGAGGTGTAAGTGCATCTAGTGCCCCTTAGTGATTTTGGTGTATTGAAGACTTATAGGTTAAGGGACTAATGTGTTTATGAGTGTACACAGGTCTATAAGTCTATGAGGAGTTTGATATTTACAGAGAAAGTAGACCCCTAAAAATGAATATCTTCGATTGAAGATTTTGGTTTTCTGAAGACTTTCTGAAGACTTTGAAAGTGAAGAAAATGGTGTGACCTGAAGACTTGGTATTCATACGAGAAACATGAAGCGTGAAGACTTTTGTTTTCGTAGTTTCATTTTCTCTTTCTTGAGTCATAGGAAACACCGTACTGTTAAAGGGGGTTGAGGAAATACTAAGGAAAAATTTCCATGTGATGCTCAACTCAAATCCTACACCTACCAATCCCTTCGAGTGAAGCCACTGGAAATCTCATACAGCTCAGTCAATTTCTTCAGTGACAAAGACGAAGTTCTTCTGGTCTCTGAGGAATTTGTTATGACTGAGGAGTTAGGAATTCGCTAGTGCGGATTGCCTACACAGTGAGGAACATGATAGCCCTGAGGAATTTGAACCTCAAATTTCCGACCGTTGCTGTGCTATGCGCCAGCTGTCCCAAAATATCTACCCACCTAACGGGCATATAATTGAAGGGAATTTATGTCTTATCATGTCGGGCTAATCCCTAGGCTATAAATAGCCGCCCCCTACAACCACTAGCTGGTTGGCTACTCCGAGAGAAACTGACACTTGTCATTTGAGAGCATCCCATCCCCCGAGGACTTTGAGCGAAAATCATCAAGTGAGGAAAACCCAAACCCAAGCACCTACAAACCCAAAGTGATTGAGCATCACTGAAGAGATTGATCCTGCGTGGATCCGACGCTTGTTACCTTTGAAGACTGTGCATCTTCCAGACGGTTAGGCGTCATGGTCTAGAGCATCCAAGAGGAAATTGTGGATCGCCGAGTGACCGAGTTTGTGAAGGTTTGGAAGTCACCTTAAGACTTACCACGAGTGATTGGGCGAGGTCTGTGTGACCTTAGCTTAAGGAGAATATGGTGAGGACTGTGTGTCCTCAGGTTTAAATACCTAGCCGCTCCAACCAGACGTACAACTGTCACAGCAGTTGGAACTGGTCTACCAAATCATTGTCTTCACCAAGCCTACTGGTTCTATTTCCTCAACTCTTTCATTTACTCATTACTGTGTTGTGCACTTGTTCATATCTGTTTTGAAGACTTTGACTGAAGACATTCTCAATTTCCTCAGTTCAATTTCTTCAGTCTGATTGTCTTCATCCTGTGTTATCCTGTGTTTATGCTTTCTGTACTCTGTGCTTGTCTTCATTTCTTCATGATGACCATGCTTGTGTTCTGTTATGTTTACATCTGAGTACTTATTCCGCTGCAAGTAGATCTTCACTCAGGAATTGCCTCACCCGCAAATTCCTCAGTGAAGAATTCATAAAAATCGCCTATTCACCCCCCCTCTAGTCGATATAACGCACTTTCACGAGGGTCGCCGAGTGCTCGAGGGGTCGAGGATCGAGGGGAAAAGGAGTCGAGGGTCTAGGGGTCGAGGATCGTGGTGTCGAGGGGTCGAGGGTCGAGGGGAAAAGGGGTCGAGGGGTCGAGGGTCGCCGAGGCGTCAAGGATTTGCCATCCTGACCCCGACACCCCGACCCCCTGACCCCGACACGCCAACCCCAACACGACACCCCGACACGACACCCCGACACCGCGACCCCGACATAGCACCCCGACCCCGACACGGCACACCCGACCCCGACGCAGCACCTC
>NC_057802.1:553894408-553914468 GCF_018294505.1 Triticum aestivum
CGACCCGACACAGCACCCCGACCCCGATACGACACCCCCGACACCCCGACCCCCGACAACTCCCAAAAAATGTGCTCTTCGGCCTTCCAAAGGCCGACGGGGTCATATATGTGTGAATTATGAGTTAGGTCATATATTTTTTGATTTTGTTATAAAAAAACAACATATTTGTGTTGATCAAGTGGTTTTAAATGTGCAGTTGTTTCGTCGCTGCGAGGGTCTGTTGTTCGACGACCTTCCCGTGCGTTCGACGAGCTCCGCCCCTGCGTTCGTGGGTGAGCACAAATGACATCTCCTCCTCCCCCCTTCATTTGCTCTATTCCGGTCTTCGTGCCGATGAAACTTGCTAGCTATAGGTGTCTTCAATCATCAGTATGCGTGAACACTATGCGTCTCCCGTTCGAAAGGGCTACATCTATAAATATGCATGCATTTGCATATTTATAACCGTGATTCTTTCGAATTGTCGACCGTTATCCATGGACAACCAGAGTATGTGTAGATTGGGTTCGTTTTCCCATATGCTCTGCTCGGGATCCGATGCAGAATTTCATCAGTGCCTCCCTGTTGTTCTCCGGGTACACATCCTCTCTGCTTATTGCCGAGACGTGTATCAGGAGAACAGCGGGGAGGTGCTGCCAAAATTTTGCGTCGGATCTGGAGCAGAGCATGGGAAAACGAACCCAATCTACACATACTCAGGTGGGATTAGGACCTATCTTTATCTATTAGCATCTAGGTTGCATGAACGTAATAAAAGTGACAAACTCCATTAACTGATGAATATATACATGCTGATATATATATATATATATATATATATATATCTTATGTGTCCAGTAGCTAGGCAAGATGAGTGATCGTGCGTGGATGTACACCGGTCACACTAGTCAGAAAGACATGACCAATGAATGGTTAACAAAAACTAAAGGGTTTGTGAGAGCCGCATTTGCAAATGGCCAGAGGACAACCTGGTGCCCCTGTGCTAGGTGCGACAATTGGCAGGACAGATGATGAAATGGGCAAACACCTGCAGAAGAGGGGCTTTACGCCAGGTTATACGGTGTGGACATTTCATGGCGAGTCTGCCCAATGTGCCAGAGCTGAGGTGCTTCGTCGTCGCACCGACGAGCATGGTACCGGGATGGAAGACATGGTGCTCGGGACTCAGACGATGGGATGGAGGAATCTGCAAAGGCCTTCAATGAAATGTTGGAGTCTTCAAAACATCCTCTCCATGAGCACACTGAGCTTTGTCAGCTGGATGCCATCTCACGAATAATGGCTCTGAAGGCTCAATTCAACTTGGGCAGAGAATGCTACGACACGATGATGACAATATTTGGACGTTTTCTACCCAAAGGCCATGTACTACCTGCAAACCTGTACCAGTCAGACAAAATCCTCCGTGCTCTTAAGATGCCCTATGAGAAGATACATGCCTGTGAGAAAGGATGTGCCTTATTTAGGCTTCAGTATGCGGACTTGAACTATTGTCCCATTTGAAAGTCATCTAGGTATGTTGTGGTAGACAACGGTATGGGTGAGAAGACACAGACCGAAATCACTGTTAATGTTCTTCAGTATATGCCAATCGTACCAAGACTTCAACGTCTTTTCATGATCGAAGAGTGATGCGGCTTGAAGCTACGTCGGTATTTCCCCAAAGAGGAAGGGATGATGCAGCACAGCAGTGGTAGGTATTTCCCTTAGTGATGAGACCAAGGTTATCGAACCAGTAGGAGAACCAAGCAACACTACGTAAACAACACCTACACACAAATAACAAATACTCGCAACCCGAGGTGTAAAAGGGGTTGTCAATCCCTTTCGGGCAACGGCGCCAAAAATTGGCAAACGGACGTGAGAGATTAGTAAATATTGATAGATCGAACGCCAAATAAAATAAAGTGCAGCAAGGTATTTTTTGTATTTTTGGTTTAATGGATCTGAAATAAAAGCAAAGGAAAATAGACCGCAAAGGCAAAATATTTTGAGAAAGAGACCCGGGGGCCGTAGATTTCACTAGTGGCTTCTCTCGAGAAAAATAGCAAACGGTGGGTGAGAAAATTACTATTGGGCAATTGATAGAACTTCAAATAATCCTGACGATATCTAGACAATGATCATTATATAGGCATCACGTCCAAGATTAGTAGACCGACTCCTGCCTGCATCTACTACGATTAATCCACACATCGACCGCTATCCAGCATGCATCTAATGTATTAAGTTCATGGAGAAATGGAGTAATGCAATAAGAACGATGACATGATGTAGACAAGATCTATTTATGTAGAAAAAGACCCCATCGTTTTATCCTTAGTAGCAACGATACATACGTGTCGGTTCCCCTTCTGTCACTGGGATCAAGCACCGTAAGATCGAACCGACTACAAAGCACCTCTTCCCATTGCAAGATAAATAGATCAAGCTGGCCAAACAAAACCCAAATGTCGGAGAAGAAATACGAGGCTATAAGCAATCATGCATATAAGAGATCAAAGAAGACTCAAATAACTTTCATGGATACAAAAAATAGATCTGATCGTAAACTCAAATTAAAGTTCATCCGATCCCAACAAACACACCACAAAAAGAGTTACATCATATGGATCTCCAAGAGACCATTGTATTGAGAATCAAACGAGAGAGAGGAAGCCATCTAGCTACTAACTACGGACCCGTAGGTCTACAAAGAACTACTCACGCATCATCGGAGAGGCACCAATGGAAGTGGTGAACCCCTCCGTGATGGTGTCTAGATTGGATCTGGTGGTTCTGGACTCTGCGGCGGTTGGAATTGATTTCCGTCGACTCCCCTAGGGTTTCTGGAATATTGGGGTATTTATAGAGCAAAGAGGCGGTCCGGGGGGCACCCGAGGTGGGCACAACCCACCAGGGCGCGCCTGGGCCCAGGCGCGCCCTGGTGGGTTGTGCCCCCTCGGAGCACCCCCCCAGGCGCTTCTCCGGCCCACTGGATGTCGTCTGGTCCAAAAAAAAGTCCACAAAAAAGTTTCGCTGCGTTTGGACTCCGTTTGCTATTGATTTCTCACGATGTAAAAAACATGCAGAAAACAGCAACCGACACTTGGCACTATGTCAATAGGTTAGTACCAAAAAATGACTATAAAATGATTATAAAACATCCAATAATGATAATATAACAACATGGAACAATAAAAAAATATAGATACGTTGGAGACGTATCCGCATCCCCAAGCTTAATCCTGCTCATCCTCGAGTAGGTAAATGATAAAAACAAATTTTTTGATGTGGAATGCTGCCTAACATGTCATCTCATATTCTTTTTTTCTTTATAGCATGGACATTTGGACTTATATATGATTCAAAGAAATAGTCTACTTTTGACATAATAACTTAAATACTCAAGCATATCAACAAGCAACCATGTCTTTCAAAATATCAACGCTAAAATAAGCTATCCCTAGCCCATCATGCTCAACCATTGATCCATTCATGAAACACACTCGCATATTAGCTACACCCAATGCTCAAGTACGATCATAGTGCCTCCTAGTTGGTGCTTTATAAGAGAGGATGGAGACTCAAATTCAAATTAAAAATTTCATAAAGTAAAAGAAAGACCCTTCGTAGAGGGAAGTAGGGATTTGTAGAGGTGCCAGAGCTCAAAGCGAAAAACTTAGAGATAAAAACATTTTGGGAGGTGTGCTTTTCCCACCAACGAAAACGACTTAGAGTTCCCAACACTTTTCATGCTAGATATATCATAGGCGGTTCCCAAACAGAATGTAAAGTTTATTCCTTTTTCCACCATACTTTCACTTTCCATGGCTAGCCGTATCCACGGTTGCCCTCCATACCAACACTTTCCAAGCAATTTATTATTTGACAACATAAAGTAAATTCATTTTTCATTTCGAGACTGGGCATCCCTAATACCTTTGCCTTACTCTCGTGCAATCACAAGTGAATAAACACTCATCGTGAGAATAACACATCTAGCATGGAAAATATTAGCCACCCCTCACCGCCTCGCGAGCGGTACGAACACACAAAAGAGAAGTTTATTTTGAAAATTAGAGATGGCACATACAAATTTGTTTAGAACGGCAAAATAATACCGAATATAGGTAGATATAGTGGACTCATGTGGCAAAACTGCTTTAAAGGATTTTGGTTGCACAAGTAGTGATCATACTTAGTGCAAAATGAAGGCTAGCAAAAGATTGAGAAGCGACCAACCAAGAAACGAATAATTTTATAACCAAGCATTAAGCATAATTAACACCGAACAATGAACCATAAGTACGATGTAATTTCATTGCATGACTATTGACTTTCGTGCTTGCATAGGGAATCACAAACCTTAACACCAATATTCTTACTAAAGCACAATTACTCATCAACATGAATCACATATCACATCATCATATCTCAAAACTATTACAAGGAATCAAGTTTATTTTGTCCAATGATCTTCATGAAAGTTTTTATTGTATCCTTCTTGGATATCTATCACTTTGGGACTAATTTTCATGTGTTGCTTTTGATAAGCTCAAACAAATATAAGTGAAGATCATGAGCATAATGTTTCTCTCTCTGAAATTAATTTAAGTGAAGCAAGAGAGAATTTCTTAAAAAATTTACGAACTATAAAATAAATCTAAGTGAATCAAGAGAGCATTTCTTCAAAAATAACTAAGCACTCCGTGCTCAAAAAGATATAAGTGAAGCACTAGAGCAAATCCATAGCTCATAAAAATTTATGTGAAGCATAGAGCGCAATTCTAACAAGTCATGACATAATTTTGGCTCTCTCAAATAGGTGTGTCCAGCAAAGATTCAAGACTTAAAACACAAAGCAAAACAAGCAAAGTCTCATATCATACAAGACGCTCCAAGCAAAACTCATAGTATGTGACGAATAAAAATATAGCTTCGAGTAAAATACCGATGGTCGTTAGAAGAAAGAGGGGATGCCACTCGGGGCATCCCCAAGCTTAGTTGCTTGCCTCTCTTTGGATAATAGCTTGGGGTGCCATGGGAATCCCCAAGCTTAGGCTCTTCTAACTCCTTATTCCTTCATCCATCGTAAGATAACCCAAAACTTGAAAACTTCAATCACACAAAACTCAACAAAACCTTCGTGAGATCCGTTAGTATAAGAGAACAAATCACTACTATAAGTGTTGTAGCAAACCAATTCATATTTTGTTCTTGCATTATATCTACTGTATTCCAACTTTTCTATGGCAAAAACTCATCAAAGAAAACCATAGAATCATCAAAACAAGCACACAACGCAAAGAAAACAGAATCTGTCAAAAACAGAACAGTATGTAGCAATCTGAATAACTCGAATATTTCTGTAACTCCAAAAATCCTGAGAAATTAGGACGTCCTGGGAAATTTGTATATTAATCTTGTGTAAAACATCCAGAGCAAAAGCATGTTTCTGTGATTTTTGAAAATTGTTTTTCTGAGTGTAAAAGTTTCTCTTTTTCAACAAGATCAAATCAACTATCTCCCAAGAAGATCCTAAAGGCTTTGCTTGGCACAAACACTAAATTAAACACAAAAAACACAATAATAATAGTAGCATAATTGTGTAAACACTCAAGAACAGAAAGAAAAAAGCAAAAATAAATTTTATTCATTGGGTTGCCTCCCAAGAAGCGCTATAGTTTTACGCCCCTAGCTAGGCATAAACCAAGGATCTAAGTCTTGTCATCCTTCTTCTTAATTTCCTTAGGGGTATCCTTGTCATGAGGTTTTGTAAAGACAACATAAAACATATTATCCATAGAAACCTTAGCATTCCTGAGTTGGTTTTCATCATATCCCCTTTGATTTCCAGCAACAATCCAAGAGTGATGTTGATTAACATTATTGAAAACTTGTTGGATTATATCTAAAACGGGGACTTCCTTTTTAAGATTCTCATCAAAGATTTTATTATCCCCAAGAAAATGCCTTAGCGCATAATCACTATTGTAAAGAATTTCATCTATCACGGGTTTTTCATGATTCATACCATAAGAATCAAAGAGCTTCCCGTATTATGTAATCAAATTCATTCATAAGGACAAGGGTGGCCAACTTTTTAGCCCTAGGATTCTTTATAACAGGAAGCTCAAAAAACAATCTTTGCAAAGTAGGATGAGTATGGATAAATTTACTTTCAAGTTTTAGACTAGTGCTACAGTAGCATCCGCATAAGATCTAGTAGTTTTAATTATAGGAACATCATCAAGACTTAGATTCCCAACACAATTGAAAAGTTCTTGGATACGTTCTTTTCCCATAACATTCCCTTGCCCCAAGATAAAAATTTTAGCATCCAGATTGCCCGTACATCCAATCTTAGGAGTTAGGCCATCATCTATTGGTGCCATACCGAAATCACCCATGATTGCAAGCAAAGGATAGATCTAACGAGAAAACAGCGAACAAAAAAGATGGCGAATAAAACGGCAAATTTTTGTGAAGTGGGGGAGAGGAAAATGAAGGCAAATGGCAAATAATGCAGATTGCGAGGAGATGAGATTAGTGATTAGGAACCTGGTATATGTTGAAGATCCTCCCCGGCAACGGCGCCAGAAATTCCTTTTGATGCGGCTTGAAGCTACGTCGGTATTTCCCCAAAGAGGAAGGGATGATGCAGCACAGCGGCGGTAGGTATTTCCCTCAGTGATGAGACCAAGGTTATCGAACCAGTAGGAGAACCAAGCAACACTACGTAAACAGCACCTACACACAAATAAGAAATACTCGCAACCCGACATGTAAAAGGGGTTGTCAATCCCTTTCGGGCAACGGCGCCAGAAATTGGCAAACAGACGTGAGAGAGTAGTAAATATTGATAGATCGAACGCCAAATAAAATAAATTGCAGCGATGTATTTTTGGTTTGATGGATCTGAAAATAAAAGCAAAGAAAAATAGATCGCAAAGGCAAAATATTTTGAGATAGAGACCCGGGGGCCGTAGATTTCACTAGTGGCTTCTCTCGAGAAAAATAGCAAATGGTGGGTGAACAAATTACTGTTGGGAAATTGATAGAACTTCAAATAGTCATGACGATATCGAGGCAATGATCATTATATAGGCATCACGTCCAAGATTAGTAGACCGACTCCTGCCTGCATCTACTACTATTACTCCACACATCGACCGCTATCCAGCATGCATCTAGTGTATTAAGTTCATGGAGAAACGGAGTAATGCAATAGGAATGATGACATGATGTAGACAAGATCTATTTATGTAGAAATAGACCCCATCGTTTTATCCTTAGTAGCAACAATACATACATGTCGGTTCCCCTTCTGTCACTGGGATCAAGCACCGTAAGATCGAACCCACTACAAAGCACCTCTTCCCATTGCAAGATAAATAGATCAAGTTGGCCAAACGAAACCCAAATATTAGAGAAGAAATACGAGGCTATAAGCAATCATGCATATAATAGATCAAAGAAGACTCAAATAACTTTGGATAAAAAATAGATCTGATCATAAACTCAAAGTTCATCCGATCCCAACAAACACACCGTAAAAAGAGTTACATCATATCGATCTCCAAGAGACCATTGTATTGAGAATCAAACGAGAGAGAGGAATCCATCTAGCTACTAACTACGGACCCGTAGGTCTACAAAGAACTACTCACGCATCATCGGAGAGGCACCAATGGAAGTGGTGAACCCCTCCGTGATGGTGTTGAGATTGGATCTGGTTGTTCTGGACCCTGCGGCGGCTGGAATTGATTTTCGTCGACTCCCCTAGGGTTTCTGGAATATTGGAGTATTTATAGAGCAAATATGCGGTCCAGGGGGCACCCGAGGTAGGCACAACCCACCAGGGCGCGCCTGGGCCTCCAGGTGTGCCCTGGTGGGTTGTACTCCCCTCGGAGCAGCCCCCCTCCCCCAGGCGCTTCTCTGGCCCACTGGATGTCTTCTGGTCCAAAAAATCCACAAAAAGTTGCACTGCGTTTGGACTCCGTTTGGTATTGATTTCTCGCGATGTAAAAAACATGCAGAAAACATCAAGTGGCACTTGGCACTATGTCAATAGGTTAGTACCAAAAAATGATATAAAATGACTATGAAATGATTACAAAACATCCAAGAATGATAATATAACAGCATGGAACAATAAAAAATTATAGATACGTTGGATACGTATCAAAGAGACGGTCGGACAGATGACATGGCACAAAACGGGCAAAAGAACCCAACTAGATGCAGATGGGAAGCTGACGATGGTGCACACATCGGACGGTGAAGCGTGGAAGCGCTTCGATGCATTACATGAGGACAAAGCGGCAGATCCGAGGCATCCTCGAGTCGCCATCAGCACAAATGGGTTAAGTGTGTTTGGTCTCATGGCAGCCCAATACGGTTGTTGGCCCGTATTTGTCATTCCACTCAATCTCCCCCCCCCGGACAGATTATGCAAAGAAAGAACATTTTCCTGACTTTGATAATTCCAGGGCCCAACTATCTGAGGAAGAATATGAATGTGTACATGCAGCCGCTGAAGGATGAATTGCAAGAAGCCTGGGATAATGGGTTCAAGACATACGACGCCTTTAGCAAACGGAACTTCATAATGCGTGTCTGGTACATGTACTCGACACATGACTTGCCAGCGTATGCACTATTCGTTGGCTGGTGTGTGCATGGAAGGTTCCCGTGCCCCACATGCAAGGGAGCTCTTGAGCTTCGTTGGCTTTAGGCCGGTCGCAAGTTTTCTTGCTTTGACTTGCATAGACAGCTCCTGGATCCTCACCATCGGTTCAGGAAACATAAGAAGAACTTCATCAAAGGTAGAGTTGTCAAAAACTCTGCACCACCTGCATTGACAGGCCAAGAGACCCTGGATCAGTTAAACGCTCTCGAGCCAGATCCAGGGCGTCCAGTGTATTTCAAGGGGTATAATTCGAAACACGCCTGGACTCACAAGACATGCTTGTGGGATCTGCCTTACTTCAAAGACCTCCTTTGCCCACACAACATCGACGTAATGCACATTGAAAAGAATATCGCCGAGGCACTTTTTGGTACATTGTTCGGCATAGAGGGGAAGTCAAAGGATAATACTAAGGCTAGAGTCGATCTGGAGCCGCTATGTGATAGACCGTTACAAACATACAACCACCAAAAGGAAAGCAGAACTGGACAAAGTCAAAGGCATGGTTCAATCTTGGAAGGCCAGCTATGAGGGAAATTATCTTGTGGGTGAAAATGCAGTTTATGTTCCCCGATGGGTATGCAGCGAATCTAAAGAGGGGAGCGAGTCTTGAGAAATTGAAGGCATTTGGTCTCAAGAGTCATGATTGGCACATATAGATTGAGCGGGTTATGCCGGTGATGTTGCGTGGCTTCATCCCTAAGGATCAATGGCTAGTACTGGCAGAGCTGAGCTATTTCTTCCGTGTTCTTTGTGTGAAAGAACTATCGTCTAGCCTGCTAGAAGAAATGGAAGAGTTGGCGCCGGAGTTGATCTGCAACTTGGAGAAGATTTTTCCGTTGGGCTTCTTTAATCCAATGCAGCACTTGATTTTGCATCTCCCAACCGAGGCAAGATTGGGGGGCCCGTGCAAAATCGTTGGTGCTACACAACTGAGAGAATGCAGAAGATGCTTCGAGCAAAATATAAAAATAAACGTAGAATTGAAGCATCGATGGCCGAGGCATTCATTATTGAGGAGGCGGCAAACTTTGTGACAGCACACTACGAAGCCAAAAATCGTAATTTGCATAATCCGAAGCCTCGGTACAATGCTGGCGACCCTAAAAAGGGTGGATCGAACCTCAGCCTATTCAAAGGGGATCTCGCACCAGCCGGTGCTTCCAATTCCTTAACGTTCGATGTCGAAGAATGGCGGACCATTTCGTTGTATATCTTCAACAACCTAATAGAAGTGCGGCCGTACATCGAGTAAGTTCTCGGTACATTGTTTCACAACTTCTAATTCCTTTGAACTGCTCTTATTCCCGAATAAATTTGATACAATCGATACATCGCCAAATTCTCGTATGGAGCGGTGATACAAAAGGATTCCGTCGAAGAGTATGAGCTTCTGGCAAAGCATGGAGGCGGCTATCCCGGTTTCATCTCTTGGTTCAAACAAATGGTAAGTTCCATTAGACCATTTCATTTCTTCGTCTAATTTGTGGATAATGCAACATTCCCTTTCGTATTAAACTTGTAGGCTAATTCAGAGTTTATGGACGCCGAATTGAGACAAGTCGCTAATGGTTTTGACTTTAAGGTCCGTTCATTTGACAAATACGACATCAACGGGTATCGATTTCGTACCTATGGCGAAGAGCTATCTATGGCTGACCGAAAGTCTACAAATTGTTGTGTCTCTGCTATCGGCGAAGGAGATACCGAGTATTATGGAAGGGTTGAAGCAATTTATGGACTTCAATTCTATGGTGCAAACCCACCAAACATCGTAGTCTTCAAATGTTATTGGTTCCAGCCGAAGGAGACTAGAAGGACTCATGAACATATAGGGCTAGTGGAAATCAAACGAAGTACCCATTTGTCTATATTATGGCTCAACAGGCAAGCCAAGATTTCTATCTACCGTGGGCCTGTCAAAGTGATCCAAATCTCAATGGTTGGGATGTCGTTTATGAAGTGCCGCCACGTGTTAGACCACCTCCTCCCAATGAAGAGGATTATGAACCTCACATTAACCCAGACATATATGAAGGAGAATTCTTCCAAGAAACACGCCTTTCCAAAAAACATTTCAAGAACCGCTCTACTTCACCCCAGAACATTGAAGTAGACAGCGACAGTGAACCCAACTTCACCCCTGAGGCGGAACAAGAAGAGCCTGAACTAGAAGAGGTTACTGCTGCGGATGACCTGTCAATGCTTGATCGATTACGTAAAGGTCGCCTTCCACATGATGATGCATTTATTGATGATGATGATGAGCACGTCATTACTAATAGTGTTGAGGATGATGCATTTATTGATCCCGGAGCATTTATTGAACCCGACGATCCAGATTATTATTAGGTATTCAATTTTTTATGTTGTACTTGATTTATATAGTTACTTGTATGATTGTATGATTTATATAGTTACTTTTATAATTTTCTTACTTTGTATGATTGTTTGTTATACATAGTGCCATTGTCTTGATATCCGTCCCCGTCGGCCCTCGCCCGCTTTATGATTCAGATGTGGTAAATTCTCTTTTATAACTATTTGTTGCATTTCGCATTTATGACAATTATGGCCATCAAGTTGACATAGAGATATTTTTATTTAGGAGGTATGTGAACCGAAAATTGCAACCGACCCTCTTGTCGAGAAGTTAAATTTAGTTGAAAAATAAAATGAGTGTTTGAAAGAAAAAATTAAAAGAATTTAAGAAGAGAAGATGAAATTGGCGTTGTATGTTGCCGATGTCATCGATGATCACAAAATGAAGATGAATGCAATGCGCTGCAAGATGGATGCAATGCGCTTGAAGATTAAGAAGATTAGAAAATATGCCATTGATAATGAGGCTTGGTATCATTATGCCGTTGGATCAATTGTTACCTTAGTTGCGATCTTCATCGCATTTGTTGCGATGAGGGTAAGTTTTCTCTAGTGTTTTGCTTAACAAATGCGCACTTAGCTTATTTTCCTCCTAAATGGCATAAGTACGTAAGTTAGATAAAAAATGAGCTATACTTTCGTAAGTTGGCTCAAAAATGGCATCATCACCTAGGTTAGCAAAAAATGACCTATACTTACCTTATTTTTCTCAAAATTGACATAATAAGCTTAGTTGACCTATACTTTACCTAGGATAGCTATAAAATGACCTATAGTTAGCATTTTTTCCTCCTAAATGACTTAATATGCTTAGTTAGCTAAAAAATGGCACTACCTAGGATAGCTCAATAATGATCTATACTTAGCTTACCTAGTTCATTTATGACATAATTAGCTTACTTAGGTAAAAAATGGCATAATAACCTTGCACTACTAGGGAAAAGCCTATACACAGAATCTTACCAGCAGCGCGCTTTAAAATAAGGCGCTGCTACTAACTAGCAGTAGTGCGCGCGCACAAAACTCGCTGCTGAAATAAATGTATCAGTAGCGCGCCCTCTCTAAGACGCGCTACTGCTATAATTGCCACGACGCCGCCGCGAGGCTAGTTCTAGCAGCAGCGCGTTAATATGAGGAGCGCTACTGCTACGAACATAGCAGTAGTGCATTTACACAATAACCGCTACTGCTAAGTTTACTAAAAAAAAATAGTCCCACCTCGCTCCGTGAAGAGAGTTTGTACCACCTTAAATATGTTACTTCTCAAACATTCCCAAGCACTTGGTCTTCATTGAACTCTATGTGTAGAATTTGTGGCCGCAATATGAGTCTTCACCAGTTCCTAAACTGGTGAGGACCCATATTGACAAATCAGATTGTACACAAAAAGATCATTGATGATCAATGTATTTTTTATGTCTATTTTTACATGCTGACACATAGCAGTAGCGCGCTCTTTGTGAAAGGCGCTACTACTAGGTCGTTTAGCAGTAGCGCCTTCTGCTATAGCGCGCTACTGCTAAGCCATTCCATCTCCCCCACTCTCCGATCTATCTGATCCGCTCACACTCACACTCACTCGATCTCCCCCTCAACCCCCACGTCGGTCCTCCCCCGTCGCCCCTCCTCCGATCTACGCCGCCGCCACCTCCTCCTCCTCGCTGGACTCGGTACCAGCCTTCTCCTCCGTCCTCCCTCTAGTCGCCGCGGGCCGGGCCCTCCTCGCTCCGCCTTCCTCCTCCGTCCTCCCTCCACTCGCCGTCGGCTGGCCCCTCCTCGCTCCGTGTTCCTCCTCCGTCCTACTCTCTTCTCCCTCCTCGAGTCGCCCCTCCTTCTCCCTCCTCCCTCCTCCATCCACAACCCCTCCTCCCTGCTACATTTTGATTTAGTAGGCTAGTTGATTTAGAACATTTTGATTTAGTGGATTTATTGTGCTAGTTGATTTAGTTGATTTAGAAAATTTTGATTTAGTTGATTTAGTAGGCTAGGTGATTTAGTTAATTTATAACATTTTGATTTAGTTGATTTAGTATGCTAGTGGATTTAGTAGGCTAGTTGATTTAGTATGCACCATTTTATTGTTATTTTTTCTGTACATGGATAGGTAGATGTGTTTGTTTTTTTGTAATAAGTTATTTTTTGCAAAATGTAGGTGCCAATTTAGTTAAATTTGCCAATTGTTTTTTTAATCAATTATCTTAGGCAATAGGGGCCAAATGAGATGAAATGTCTTGGTAGGTGGTACCCTTATTTGGTAGATATTTGTGAAATGTTTTTTCGGCAATAGGTGCCACCGAAATGCTTTGTCCATAAAATTGCTTCTCGCGGAAGAACCAAAAATATCACATGCTACTGTTTTTCTTTCCTGTGAAGTGAATCGTTAATCCTTTGCTCATATTGCTTTAGGAAAATGGCGCCACAACCACCACCACTATGTCGACTGTGCAAGTCAAGGTGCACCAGCAGCCTTGCAACTGGCAAGCTGTTCGGCATCTACTTCCAGCTGAGTTTTCGTCATGCGGCGGTAAGAAATTAGATGAAATGTAACAACTATTTTATTTTTAGTGTTGGCATTACTGCATTGTGTCATTTTGCTTTTTTTTACACAGATCGTCCCATGCAATGTGAGGTTGAAATTCAACAAGCTGACAGGAGACACTGTGACATTTGAGGTTCCTGGGGGGGCGTACACTATGGAGGTCGAGAAAGGACGCAATATGTCGCAGAATTGAGGAGATGGATGGGCCCGTTTCCTTGCCCACATGCGTCTTACTGGTGGTGAGTTGATCAGCTTCTCCTTCAGAGCAGAAAGACCCAAGTTGGCTGTCATTTATCTCAACCTGGTGGAAGATGACGAAGATGATGAAGATGATGCAGATGATGAAGATAATGAGGGCCCATTCGATGAAGATGATGAGAACCCACTTCATGAAGCCATCGTAGCTCAAAGAATGAGGCTGAGTGTCGTGGTTTTGTCACGGAAGATGTCCTAGAGAAAGGACTTCATCGTGGAGCCATCGCTACGGGTTAGCTTAAAGGGGTTAAAGCGGACAAGGGACGCAAGAGAGTTTTATACTAGTTCGGCCCCTTACGATGAAGGTAAAAGCCTACGTCTAGTTGTGATGGAATTGATGGGGTTTCGATGACCAGGGAGCGAATACGCTTTGCCTGAGTCTCGAGTTGTTGTCTGTTGTCCTTGAACCGCCACCGGGTCATCCCCTTATATACATGGGTTGACGCCTGTTGGTTTACAGACTCCGAGGCCGGCTCATAATCGTGTCCGGCTCGGTCTCTGCTACTTCTATCTTACAACACAAGTTTACATATCAATGCCGGTTTGTGTCTACAGGCCATAAACCGGCTTTGGGCCCTGGGCCTTCATGAAGCGTTACCGTCTGTCTTCATAGGCTTCAGATACAGATGAACCACTTATGGGGTTAACCCGGCCACTCCTGGCCGGTTTACGCCCAGTGGTAATATCCCCAACATTAGGCACCAGATTGATTTGAACTGGTTCATGTCAATCCTTAATACTTAAGAAATTTTCTTCTTCAACATCTTCACATAATCTTGTAAACCGTCGTGACATCATCTTCTAGGATCATGGTAAACCGCCGTGACATCACCTGCTATTTAAAACTGTGTATAATCCACCTTCATTAATGAGCCTCCGACAATCGAGGTGACAGCTCCGCCTCATATCCAAAAATTTGGCTCCTCGATTTTTGCGCCTGTCGGTTATCTCCCTTATAAATAGGGCCAGGGGGTCTTTCGATTTCCCCCTCGTGCCTCTTCGCATCATCGTCATCCTTGCGACGCCCGAGCCTTCGACCTCAGCCGCCGTCGTCAACCTTCGACTGCTGCACCAACCTTGGCCGCTGCATCGACCTGAACGTACCAGAGCTCCTCCGCGCGCCGCCGCTGCTCGACAGCCTCCGTAAGTCTCCCCTTTCTCTTACCATAGATCTGCACTTAGGGTTTCTGTCGTTCATCAGTGTTCTTCGCCGCCCTTCTTTATCCTTACTTATATCCATGGATTAGATCCCAAAAAACACATAGATCTCGCGCGGTAGTAGTTTTAGCACCTGTTTGATATCTAACTCATCTCGTTTAAGTAGAAAATCCCATCTGAACCTTCATCAACTGCTTCGGTACCAATATTTAGGTCTGAATATATTTTCATTTTCTGACATACGGAAGATCCAAAATTACAATGCCAACTTGTGAAACCTGTTTTTCCCTTCACTTATACATCTTTAATACCAGATTGGGCGGTTTAACTTCACATACAAAATGATGACCCAGTAGATACCATTAGTCCCGTGTTGAACCGCCAATGCTTTCATCATTGTATTGTTTCCATTGTCAGACTCCGGTTTACGAATAACCAATTCCGGTTTATCAATATGCTTGTATCCTTATACTGTGGTATAGTTGTCCACTGTAAATCTTAAACCGGCAATAATCATGTTTCAGATTTGCATTGCCATGGCCAAGCAAGTGTATGAATGCAATTGGGCTCCTTCTCGAGTAACCGAGGAACAATTAAACAATCTTGTTAAAACGGGCGCTTTAGCCAAGAAAGATGTCATCCACTTGAGGGTGCCTGGCCCGGAAAGTCCTCCTACACCCAAGGACGGAGAGGTAGTCGTGTTTGCTGATCATCTCGGACGAGGTTTTAGCCCTCCTAGTTCAAAAAATTTCCGGGATGTACTGGCCAATTTTTCAGCTGTGCCCTCAAGACATCGGTCCCAATTATATGACCAACATCTGCCACTTCCATGTCTTTTGTGAGGTTTATCTGCAAGAGGAACCTTCAGTCGAACTGTTTAGGGATTTCTTTCACTTAAACCGTCGCACAGAGTTCTCAGATGGACCCAATACGGAGCTGGGCGGAATGGCGGTTCAGAAAAGGAAGGAAGTCACCTTCCCTCACCCCAAACTCCACAGTCACCCCAAAGAGTGGAACCAGACTTGGTTTTACTGCATTGATACATCTCCATCTGATGAAAATCCTTTGCCAGGTTACCGCCCTGAACGTCTTAGCAACACACGTCCTTTTCCTCAGAGGTTGACAGCAAGAGAAAGGGCCAACTATGCTCCCCAATTATCAAAGCTTAGACCCTTCATGGCGAACGGTTTAACAGGAGTTGATCTTGCTCGTTGCTGGATAAGCTGGAGTATTCTGCCCTTAAGCCGGCGCCCCAGTTTGATGTGTGAGTACACGGGGAGTTTGAAGGATGCTCAGCGGCTCACTGACATTCAGCTTACACATGCAGAAGTCACTGAAGCTGTAAAGAAGATACTAAACGAACCGGAGGCTGTCTGTGCCCAAACTGGACTACTCCCTTTCTGCACCTTCAACAAACCACCAGCTGTAAGAATCATATAATCTTTTTATCTGAAGTTGCTTCTGTCCAAATATTCTCTGAAAGTGTGATTATTTTCTGACAGGGTGACGATCCGTTCTGGAACAAGAAACCATCCCAAGATAAACCGGTGAAGCCGCAAGATAAACCGGTCAAGCCAGTTTGTCCAAAGACCAAGGTTGTTAAAAAACCTGCCAAGAGAAGGACCACTGCATCCTCCGATCTACCAGCTGATGACGATGTGCGTAATCCGGAACCAGAGGTAGAACTTGACTCTCTTGGTTCATTTTTCGTACATCTCATTGACAATGATTATTATCAGGATGACGCTGAAGGCAGTCATGCTGATGACATAGGGGTAACCATTCTTTCCTCCGATTCAGATCCTCTGCCACCATCAAAAATCCGTCAAGCAAACCGGAAAGTAAAATTTTCTCACCCTCTTGCTTACTTGGACCCAAACTTTCTTTTTGAAGACGCAGCAGCACGAGGCTCGCCGTACAACACGGCACAGTGGCCAATTAGTTACCTCTGCCGGTTTACCGAACAGTCCGGTTCGGAAACGCCGATCAGAGGTCTCTTATCCCATTGATACTTCATGCCCAAATGCAGGTTGTTTTCGCCAGCCTCTTAACCCGTCTGGTTCAAATTATCAGGGTACTTCTCACTCATCCTCTGGCGAGTCATCGGCCACACAGCTTCCACCCCTCAAAACAGTTCCTGGGTGAGCTATGCACGTGTCTTTATTCTTGATGCGTTATCTTTACATACTGTACTGATCCTTATGTCTATCTTTTCTCAGCGCCAAGCCATGACCCAGCAAGAAAGCTCGGTTAAGCAAACCGGCTGATGATAATGTAGCTGCTGAACCGGAAACAACTCCAGATCCGGAAGAAACCGATGCTAGCCATGCTTCACGATCCGCCGCCTCAAGACCATGACTTCCTTGCTAAACAAGTGCAAGTTGACACTACAAGCCATGCAGACCGGCCAACCAGCCCTATCCAAACTGATGACAAACCGGCCAGTCCGGTTAAGGGTACTGACAATCCGCCAACTCCAGCGAAGGCTGCTGATGACCAAGATGATGACATTATGTTTACTGGCACTGGCAACCCTGTCGCTTTGTCAAAGCATACTGCCAAGGACGAGCTTTCTGCTATCGGCAAAGGCAAATGGAATGCCGATTTATCAAGCTACGCCAATCTCAATGCTCAAGACATTCACTCTGGCTTCTTGAACCGTCTGTATACCAGCCGTGACTATGAAGCTAGTTTGGTAAACTTGATGAAGGAGCGATATGAGGTAACTACTGTTTTTCTCTTTTGTCCAATTGTAGTTTATCAACTCCTAGTAGCTCCCAAGTGACGGTTTATGATACCAATCTAAACCAGGACTTTTACCATAACTTAACTTTGCATATTTAGCTACCAGGGACCGGATTACCTTTTTAAGATGAACCGGTTCCTTAAAATTTGCCATACTGCTCTTTCACCGGTTTGGCCCCAGGGGCCGGTTTAACTTTATAAAGATGAACCGGGACTGTAGAAGAATCCTCATACCAACAGTTTTTGAACAAACACACATTAGCCCCCAAGTGCCAAGATTAATACTTGTATTGTGCTTGGGACTTGTAGAAATTTCTGATAAGGAGCAAATATGCATTAGCCCCCAAGTATCAAGGGGATAACTTGTTATGTGCTTGGTACTTCATATATGTACTGTCAACTCATTGTGTATCTGTCTCTTTATAGGCTGAACTGAGCAAGAAGGAAATCCAAACCGCTGATCTGCAAGAGAACATCAAGTCTCAACAGGCCGAAACTTCAAAAGCAAAAGATGAGCTGACGAGCGCTTTAGCCGCTATGGAAAAGCTAAAGGAGAGCTTTGCCAAGGAGCGGGCGGATTGGAACACAGAGAAATCCGCTTTGCGGAAAAGAGCTGAAGACACAGAAGCAGCTCTCAAACCGGTGGTAGACGAGCTGACTGGTGTAAAGCGGCAAGTACATGCGATGACCGCTGCTGTGTTTGGTAAGCATCTTTTCCTTAATACTTTCAACATATCTTCCCATGCATTGCCGGTTTACTGATGTTTGCAATGATGCAGGAACTCGCATTAGTCATCTGGGCTCTGATGTTCAGAAGAAGCTGAAGGCTGCCTACACGCTGATAGAACAACTGTATACCGGCGCTCAACGAATTATCTGCACCGCTTCTCACAATAAGCCGCCCCCGACGTTAATCAAGGATACCTTAGACAGGCTATCTATGCTGCCTGCCCGGGTAGAAGAGCTAAAGAGGTCTGCTGCAAGGGCTGGCGCTCTGACCGCTCTAACCCGGGCAAAGGCGTGGGTGCCTCATCTTGATCCGATGGACTTGGCTAAAGGCTTCCCAAGCTTAAAAGAAGACGGATCAGAATTTGGCCAGGAGGATCTCCGCGCCATAAACCAGGAAGTACGTCCACTGGCTTGTCAATTGGCTGAAGAAGTTGATCTCTCCCACTATCAGGCAAGTTATGATGATAAGAACAGACGGGTTGCGGCGCCAGTTCCAGAAGCGCAAAATCTGATCCCTCTAATCCGTAAGCACACTTATGCCCCTGATATTGAACCGTCAACCCTTATAAGCGACGAAGCTGTGTTCCAAGCTTTAACTAGGATCGACTGGACAACTGTTGACTTCCAACCGCTGGGTAGAGATGAAGAAGATGAACCGGTGCAAGATGATCCGCAGCCGTCAGGTCAAGCTGATAAGCAATCATAATCCGGGTGCCGGTTTAGTCTTCCACTTGCTGCAATGCTTATTGAGAAACAATTATCCCTTTTGGCACTGAAACGCCTTGTAATAGGCTAGTTAAAACACTTGGTCTGTTATGCCTTCGTGCATATTTATCTGCGACTGATGCATGTTAATCCCCCATGCTTAAGATATGATGTTCATAATCCATAGCTATTTATTCAAGCTGTTTCTGCAGATAAGAAGTTAAAAGCGCCCTGGCGGTTTACCACCGGGCGGGTCATGATTCCCAAATATATATATATGACTAAGTTTTATAACCAAGGTTGTAAAAGATAACCAAATATGGAAATACATGATACCTGTTACCTTTACGCATAGTGTTGGCTGACCAACCTTGTAATGAGGGTAATAATCCTAATCCGGAGTAAAAGTAACTCCTGTTATATGATGCTGGTTTACAATAAAACCGTTCCGGGTTGTGATAAACACCGGTTTACTCCATACTGGTGACTATGAGTCAAAACCAGACCAGGCTGATAGTCTCCGGATTATAACTTGATCATGTACTGACAACTTGTAGTTGACAGTCTAACCGGGTTGATAAACACCGGTTTGAAAACGTCACAAATCTTATGAAAACAACGAAAACTCAGCAAAAGGCAAATAAAAACTGTTGTAGTCGAGGCTTTTCATGGGCTGCCAGGCCCCAAATTTGATCAAGAGGTGTAGCTATGGTTCGGGTTCGACCAAGCCCCCAAGTGATGTTGTGGCATTACGCCGATCAAGAGGTGTAGCTATGGTTCGGGTTCGACCAAGCCCCCAAGTGATGCTGTGGCATTGCACCGATCAAGAGGTGTAGCTATGGTTCGGATATGACCAAGCCCTCAAGTGAT
>NC_057802.1:553914559-553925378 GCF_018294505.1 Triticum aestivum
GATGCTGTGGCATTACGCCGATCAAGAGGTGTAGCTATGGTTCGGGTTCGACCAAGCCCCCAAGTGACGCTGTGGCATTACGCCGATCAAGAGGTGTAGCTATGGTTCGGGTTCGACCAAGCCCCCAAGTGATGCTGTGGCATTGCGCCGATCAAGAGGTGTAGCTATGGTTCGGATACGACCAAGCCCCCAAGTGATCTAATATCAAGCTTTGAGAAGCTAAATCAAGGGGTAAACCGGACGCCGCTTTGTAAGCTCCATGTAACCACACATGATGTAAGAAAACAACAGATACCCCGCTTTAGCTGAGGTTCCGGTTTATTATATTGATCATAATATATACAATGTCATAATATGTACGTAAGCAGAGCCTGTAGCTCAAGTATAGTAGGGCCGAAGATGAGCAATATTCCACGGCCGGTTGGTCTCCTCCTCCGATTTACGTCAGTCTTTGCGCTCTCGAACATCGATTAGGTAGTATGACCCGTTGTGCAGATTCTTGCTGACCACAAAAGGTCCTTCCCAAGGGGGGATAGCTTGTGCATATCCGTCTGATCCTGGATGAGTCAAAGCACCAAATCTCCTTGTTGAAAGGTTCTGGTTCTAACCCGGCGGCTATGATAACGACGCAGATCTTGCTGATAAATCGCCGAACGGGCTGCAGCCATGTCACGCTCCTCATCTAACAGGTCAAGAGCTTCATGCCGTGCCTTCTCGTTGTCAGCTTCAACGTATGCCGCTACACGAGGTTAGTCATGACGGATGTCACTAGGAAGAACCGCTTCCGCTCCATAAACCATGAAGAACGGTGTATATCCTGTCGATCTCTTGGGTGTGGTATTGATGCTCCATAACACTGAAGGTAGCTCCTCAACCCAACAACCCGGCGTCCGTTGCAAAGGAACCATAAGCCGGGGTTTGATGCCTCTCAAGATCTCTTGATTGGCCCTCTCCGCTTGACCATTGGACTGGGGGTGAGCCACTGATGACACGTCAAGCCGGATGTGCTCACATTGATAGAACTCCTTCATGGCACCCTTTGACAGATTGGTACCATTGTCTGTTATAATGCTGTGTGGAAAGCCAAACCGGAAGATCACCTTTTTGATGAATTGAACCGCCGTGGCTGCGTCACACTTACTAACTGGCTCTGCCTCCACCCACTTTGTGAACTTATCAACCGCCACCAAAAGGTGGGTCTTCTTGTCCTTGGACCTCTTGAAAGGCCCAACCATATCCAGCCCCCAAGTTGCAAACGGCCAAGTGATTGGAATCATCCTCAATTCTTGAGCCGGTACATGAGCGCGCCTTGAGAATTTCTCACAGCCATCACATCTTTTGACCAAGTCCTCGGCATCAGCATGAGTTGTCAACCAATAGAAACCGTGACGAAATGCCTTGGCCACCAAAGATTTTGAACCGGTGTGGTGACCACAATCTCCTTCATGGATCTCACGCAAAATTTCACGGCCTTCCTCGGGAGACACACAACGTTGAAACGCCCCTGTTACACTGCAATGATGTAACTCTCCATTGATAATAGTCATGGACTTGGACCGCCGGGTTATCTGCCTAGCCAAAGCTTCATCCTCTGGTAACTCGCCTCGGTTTATATACGCCAGATATGGAACCGTCCAATCCGGGATAACATGAAGAGCCGCCACTAACTGGGCCTCCGGATCAGGAACAGCCAAATCCTCTTCACCAGGGAGCTTGACGGACGGATTATGCAAAACATCCAGGAAGACATTAGGTGGAACCGGTTTACGTTGGGAACCCAGGCGGCTTAAAGCGTCCGCCGCTTCATTCTTCCCCCGGTCCACGTGATCCACCTGATAACCTTTAAAGTGACCTGCAACAATATCCACCTCACGACGATATGCTGCCATTAGTGGGTCCTTGGAATCCCAAGTGTCGGACACTTGTTGAGCCACCCGATCCGAGTCACCGAAGCACTTAACTCGGCTTAGGTTCATCTCCTTAGCCATCCGAAGACCATGGAGTAAAGCCTCATATTCAGCTGCATTGTTAGTGCAAGGGGACATTAAACGGAGAACATAAAAAAACTTATCACCTCATGGGGAAGTTAATACGACTCCAGCCCCCGAGCCCTCCAATTGCCTGGACCCATCAAAATGAATAGTCCAATAAGTGTGATGCGGCTTCTCCTCTGGCGCTTGTAATTCTGTCCAATCATTGATGAAATCCACAAGTGCCTGAGATTTGATCGCCATTCGGGGTATGTATTTCAACCCGTGAGGCCCGAGCTCGATAGCCCACGTAGCAATCCGACCAGTTGCTCCCCTGTCCTGGATTATATCCCCCAAAGGAGCAGAGCTGACCACCGTGATGGGATGAACTTGGAAATACTGCTTAAGCTTCCGGCTTGCCCTGAAAACCCCATACACCAATTTTTGCCAATGCGGGTACCTCTGCTTGGACTCAATAAGTACCTCACTGATATAGTAAACTGGCCGCTGAACCGGATATTCCTTTCCTGCCTCCTTGCGCTCCACCACAATAGCCACACTAACAGCCTGAGAATTAGCTGCCACATATAGAAACAATGGTTCTTTGTCCACTGGAGCAGCGAGAATCGGCGGGTTAGCTAGCTGCTGCTTTAAGTCCTCAAATGCTTCATTAGCAGCGTCACTCTAGACGAAGTTATCCGTTTTCTTCAGCATCTGATATAAAGGGATGGCCTTCTCGCCAAGGCGACTAACAAACCGGCTCAATGCGGCAATCCGGCCTGCCAGGCGTTGAACATCATTGATACACTTCAGTTTAGCCAAGGAGGTGATGGCTTTAATTTTTTCCGGATTAGCTTCAATGCCCTTGTTAGACACCAAAAAGCCCAAGAGCTTGCCTGCAGGTACACCAAAGACACACTTGGTCGGATTAAGCATCATTTTATAAACCCGCAGGTTATCAAAGGTTTCCTTCAAGTCATCAATCAATGTCTCCTTCTTCCTTGATTTAACCACAATATCATGCACATAGGTGTGAACATTGCAGCCGATCTGTTTGTGCAGACAATTCTGCACACATCTTTGATAAGTCGCCTGGGCACTCTTGAGCCCAAAGGGCATGGACACATAGCAGAAGGCTCCAAAGGGAGTTATGAAGGTTGTCTTCTCCTGGTCCTTAACTGCCATTTTGATCTGATGATAACCAGAATATGCATCCAAAAAACTTAAACGCTCACAACCCGCCGTAGCATCAATAATTTGATCAATACGGGGAAGGGCAAAAGGATCTGCTGGACAAGCTTTGTTGAGATCTGTGTAGTCCACACACATACGCCAAGTGCCATTCTTCTTGAGGACCAGCACCGGATTAGCCAACCACTAAGGATGGAATACTTCAACAATAAATCCAGCCGCCAAGAGCCCTGGCTACTTCTTCTCCAATAGCTTTGCGTCCTTCTTCATTGAACCGGCAGAGAAACTGCTTGACCGGTTTATACTTGGGATCAACATTGAGAGTGTGCTTAGCGAGTTCTCTCGGTACACCTCGCATGTCAGAAGGCTTCCATGCAAAGATGTCCTAATTCTCAAGGATGAACTCGATGAGCGCGCTTTCCTATTTCGGATCCAAGTTAGCACTGATGCTGAACTGCTTGGATGAATCACCAGGCACGAAGTCAACAAGCTTAGTTTCATCAGCCGATTTAAACTTCAGGGCCGGATCATGCTCTGTAGTTTGTTTCTTCAACGAAGTCATATCTGCCGGATCAACATTGTCCTTGTAAAACTTCAACTCTTCTGTTGCACAAACCGACTCAGCATAAGCCGCATCACCTTCTTCACACTCCAGAGCAATCTTGCAGCTCCCATGCACGGTTATAGTTCCCTTGTGACCCGGCATCTTGAGCTGCAGATAGACATAACAAGGCCGTGCCATAAACTTAGCATAAGCTGGCCGTCCAAATAGGGCATGATACAGGCTTCTGATTTTCACTACTTCAAAGGTCAAGGTCTCTGATCTTGAATCATGCTCATCTCCAAAAGCCACCTCCAGAGCTATCTTACCAACAGGATATGCCAACTTACCAGGCACCACACCATGGAACATCGTATTGGACGGTTTAAGATTTTATCTGTTAACCCCATGCGACGGAAAGTTTCATAATAAAGGATATTGATACTACTCCCTCCATCCATGACTACCTTAGTGAACTTATAACCTCCCACCTGAGGTGCCACCACCAGAGCCAGATGACCCGGATTGTCAACCCGGGGCGGATGATCTTCTCTACTCCACACAATTGGCTGCTCGGACCAGCGCAAATAACAGGGCACCGCCGGTTCAACGGCATTCACCGCCCTTTTATGAAGCTTCTGATCACGCTTGTCCAAGCTAGTGGTGAAGACATGATACTGTCCGCTATTCAACTGCTTTGGGTTACTCTGGTAACCCGACTGCTGCTGTTGCTGTTGATTGCCCTGATGATTATAGCCGCCTTGGTTACCCTGATTACCTTGATTGTTATGTCCTCCACCATGACCCGACCCATGAGACCCGGGGCCCGAACCACCTCCTGGTCCATGATCATACCGGAAAGAATCAGAATTTTTAAACTCTTGCATGATGTAACAATCTTTCCAGAGGTGCGTGGACGGTTCCTCCTTCGTCCCATGCTTTGGACAGGGCTGATTCAACAAATAAGACAAACGGTCCGGATTAGGACTTGGCCTTCCACCGCGCTGGGGCGGTTTATTCTTACGCCGCTGGCCCTTGTCATGTGTACTAGTGTTAGCCACAAAGTCTAAACCGTGGTCCGCTTTACGCTTGCCGCCGTTTCCATGGCCCGCCGGGTTGTGGTGCTGCCCCTTGGCGTTGCCGCTCTTCTTTCCCTTCCCTGTCTTATCATCGTGAGACTCGGGATCCTTGGTACTATCAGAGTCGGCATACTTCACCAGTGCAGCCATGAGGGTTCCCATGTCATTACAATGACGTTTGAGCCGTCCCAACTTCAACTTCAGGGGTTCAAACCGGCAATTGCCTTCCAATGTTAAAACTGCGGTGTCGGCGTTGATGCGGTCTGATGAGTGCAAAATCTCCGAAACCTGGCGCACCCAATGGGTTGTTGACTCTCCTTCCTCCTGGACACAGGCAGCTAAGTCCACAATCGACATGGGCTGCTTGCATGTATCCCGTAAATTCTGAATAAACCGGGCTCTCAACTCGGCCCATGACCTGATAGAATTAGCCGGTAAGCTCTTTAGCCAAGTGCGGGCCGTCCCTTCTAGCATCATGGTGAAGTACTTCGCACATGCCGCATCATCCACGTCCAGCATCTCCATGGCCATCTCATAGCTTTCGACCCATGTTTCAGGGGATAAATCAGCGGTGTAATTTGGCACCTTACGCGGGCCCTTGAAATCCTTGGGCAGGCGCACATTGCGTAACGCTGGGACAAGACATGGCACTCCCAAAGAACTAGAGGTAACTCCTGGTTCCACCGATGTGGTTGGACGAACCGCAGTAAGCTGACGGGCTTCATGCTGCGCCACTAACTCGGCCTCTCTGCGTGCCCGAGCCCGGTCCACCACCTCCTGAGCATCACCAGCACCACCCGCCGGGTTATTGCCACGGGGCGGATCACGGTTCCGCGCATTGCTTGACACTGCCGGTTCATCCATACGCCTGCTATAACTCCGGCTCGGACGGGGAGTGGAATGAATCCGATCGCGACTATATGAATAAGCCTCCTGTTGAATCAAGGCTGTCTGAAGAAGCTCCTTAACCCGACGCGTCTCGATCGCCGCTGGAGAATCGCCTTCGATCGGGATGGCCACCAGCCGTGAAGCGGCAGCGACAATGTTGTCCATCGGGTTAGAATAGTGACCCGGTGGCGTGGGGACACGCGGTGCCACAATGTTGTTCTGACGAGGCAGATCCACCAAACGTGGCTGAACCGGTGCCCCTGCTCCAGGTGCCTCCGCCCGGTTTACCACTGGCGGATTACTGGTCCCTGCTCCTGGGGTGTTAAAGAGATTTCTAGCGTCATAAACCGGCGGCAGGCGGGATCGGTGCCTCCTCTTCAGGACTTCGTTCGACGCACTCTGATCCAGCATAATCCGGTAAGCTTGTGCATCCAAAAGCGGCCCGCTCCGCGGCTATCCTGGTATCCTCAGCTGCTAAGTCGGCTTTGGCCTGGGTGATCTGATCTTTCACTTTCGCGATTTCTGCATTGTGTGCATCCTGATCCGCCGGGTTAACCTCCGCCATCAGCGTTGCCAATGCGTCAAACAAATCAGATAGAACCTGAGCTGGCGGTCGCACAGGGCCTCCTGCCCCGGCCGCTGCCGCCGCTGCTGATCCGGAAATCATCGCCGCTGCTGTCGAAGAGTGCAGCGCCGGTTGCGTGCTGGCCATCAAGATCGCAACCCGGTTTGGCAGATCAAAGGGGTCCGGAATACTGTCGCCATCGGAACAGCCCCAATCCTGCCATCTTGTAACTAACATAACGACTTGGTCTCTCCGGTCGACGACTCGTCGCCGAAATAGACGATGCTCTCACCACCAGATTCCAATCTACCCTCAGATTCCCCTCCATGGATAACTCCCACGAAGGCACGCTTCATGACAGGCTTGACCTGGGCAGATCTCGCACGCTGAGCCATTTCGACGAGGTCGGTGCAGATGTCCGGCTCAGGTCCCGGTTCGCCGATCTTGCCAATGAAAACGTGTATGCCACCAAAGGGGACCCGGTACCCGTACTCGATTGAGCCGGCCTCGGGGCCCCAGCCTGCATCGTCGATGTAGAGCTTGCCGCGACGACTCTTGGTCATCCAGCCCACAGCGTAACCCTTGAGTCCTTCGAAGTTGCCCCCCAAGAACTTGAAACCATCGTGCGATAGCCCCACGGTGGGCCCCAACTGTCGTGGTTTTGTCACGGCAGATGTCCTAGAGAAAGGACTCAGTCGTGGAGCCATCGCTACGGGTTAGCTTAAAGGGGTTAAAGTGGACAAGGGACGCAAGAGAGTTTTATACTAGTTCGGCCCCTTACGATGAAGGTAAAAGCCTACGTCTAGTTGTGATGGAATTGATGGGGTTTCGATGACCAGGGAGCGAATACGCTTTTCCTGACTCTCGAGTTGTTGTCCGTTGTCCTTGAACCGCCGCCGGGTCGTCCCCTTATATACATGGGTTGACGCCTGTCAGTTTACAGACTCCGAGGCCGGCTCATAATCGTGTCCGGCTCGGTCTCTGCTACTTCTATCTTACAACACAAGTTTACATATCAATGCTGGTTTGTGTCTACAGGCCTTAAACCGGCTTTGGGCCCTGGGCCTTCATGAAGCGTCACCGTCTGTCTTCATAGGCTTCAGATACAGATGAACTACTTATGGGGTTAACCCGGCCACTCCTGGTCGGTTTACGCCCAGTGGTAATATCCCCAACACTGAGCGACGAGGAGGTGTGCAACCTATGGCACATAATTCCGCCACGTGATGACTTAGTCGGGGTGCCGTTCGTGACCCGCCTGACAAGTACCATGGTCGATCGGCATGAAATGGTATGTTATACGTACTGCCTGTAGAAATTTGATGATATATATATATGCTTTATTGTTATACTTACAAGTGCAAATTATTCGATGATATGCTTAGTGAATCCGATGATATGCTTAGTGTAGAGTCCAATGATATGCTTTGTGGAATCTAGTCGATGATATGCTTTAGTGTAGAGTCTGATCACATGCTCTTATTAGTGTAGAATCCAAGGAACTATTAATAGTGTAGATAATCCATATATACTTATTAGTAGAATTCATGATTAGTTAGTACAAATGCGTAGTGTTGTGCCTTTTGATAGTGTAGAAATCTAGACTTAATAGAAATATATTTGCAAGAGTATGTGCGAGGCTATTTATTACTTGATATGTTTTTCTTATTCAGAAATTGCCAAAGAACCTATCTGTGAGTTGTGGTATCGAGCCTGATGAAGAAGGCTCAGCTGGACTACGCCTTACCGCAAGGGGCTCCGTCACCACCTGTACTTACCCCATGGACACAGACGGTCGCACACACTTAAACTCGGTTGGGTGGAAGAGATTCCTCATTGGCAAGAATCTTCGTGTTGGACAGGCCATCCTAATTACTATCAGGAACACCCACCGCCCAGGCTTGAGGATGATGATCGTCGTCGATATCATCTAGAACTACATATGTGTGTGTGTGTGGCTATATCATTTAGAACTACATATGATGATCGTCGTCGATATCATGTAGAACTACATATGATGATCATCGTCGATATCATCTAGAACTACATATGATGATCGTCCTCGATATCCCCTTGTACTGCTTGAGGATGCATGTTGAGTATATATGAAATTGTTATCTAGTACTCCCTCGGTTCCAAATTACTCGTCGTGGTTTTAGTTCAAATTTGAACTAAAACCACGACGAGTAATTTGTAACCGAGGGAGTACTACCTAGTACCTATAATGCATTATGAAATTGATATCTAGTAGTACCTAGTATCTGGAAATTGCAGTTTATTGAAGCTGAAACGGGGTAGGAAGCCGGGGTAAATGATGAAAGATATAGCAGTAGCGCGGGGCCAGGAAATCGCTATAGCTAATTAATAGTAGCGCGTTCCGGAAACGCGCTGCTGATATAGTCCATAGTAGTAGCGCGGGTACAGACCGCGCTACTACTAACAGTTAGCTGTAGCACCTTATTGGTAGCGCGGCTGCCCGCGCTCCTGATAGCCTCAAAACCCGTGCTACTACTAGGGTTTTCCCTAGTAGTGTTGGTTTAGCTCCAAACTGTCATATAATTAGTTTTTTCCTCCAAAATTAAGAAATAACCTTACCTAGCTCCAAAATGACCGATTTTAACTAGGATACCTCTAAAATGGCCTACACTTACCATTTTGTCCTCCAAAATGAATAAATATGCTTAGTTAGCTCAAAAATGGCATAACTACCTAGGTTAGCTAAAAAATGACCTATACTTAGCTTCTTCAGTTCATTTATGACATACTTAGCATACTTAGGTCAAAAATGGCATGATAATCTTGGTTACCTCCAAAATGACATAGACTTAGCTTATTTTCCTCGAAAATGACATAATAACCTTACTAAGCTCCAAAATGACCTATTTACTTAGCTTAGCTCAAAAAGACCTACACTTAGCATTTTTACCTAGCTTGGCTAAAAAATGGCATTTTACCTACCTTAGTTAGAAGAAGAAGAAGATAAAGAAGAGGAGAGGAGAAAAAGAAAGAGAAGAAAAATTCTTCTTTTTCTTCTTCTTCTTCTAGCTAGTCTTCTTCTTCTTCCTCTTCTTCTTATTCTTCTTCTTCTAACTTTCTTCTTTCCCAATTTGCAGATTTGCTTTAGATGAGGAAGCTTGCGTTGATGGAGTCTACTCTTCTCCTTGTGCTTCCTTTTTGTTTTGATTTTGTAGGATGAACAATGTGAAACTTGGTACCTATACATGTATGTATGGATGAAACCATTGTATGCTTGTTGTTGGATATGTTGGCTAGCTATATATGTTGCATATGGACTTTTGATTTGGTATGTATATGTGTTGGATGATCATATCCATATGGTAGGGATATGATTTGGTATGTATATGTGTTGGTATGCTTGTGAAAGTATTTTCAAATGTGTGTGTGTATATATCTGTGAAATTCTGTGAAATTAATTGAATTTAAGAAAAAACAGGAGCTATACAGGCTCTTTGCCGTCTGCTGGCAGACGGCAAAGAGCTTTGGCATCAGCCAGCAGACGGCAAAGCTGCCACGTGGCAGCTACCTATGCAACCTGGGGGGCACTGGGCTGGCCTATATGGTTGGTTTGCCGTCCGCTGGCAGACGGCAAAGACCTTTGCACCTTTGTCGTCTGCCAGCAGACGGCATAGCATGCCACATGGCAGCTACCTGGGGGCATCTGGCTGGCCTGTTTGGGCAATTTGCCGTCTACTGGCAGATGGCAAAGATGCAAAGGTCTTTGCCGTCGGCCAGCGGACGGCAAAGCATGCCGTTAAGCCCTTAACGGACCTAAGCTGCCACGTGTGTCGTCCAGGCCCTTTTACCATCTGCTGGCAGACGGCAAAGACCTTTGCATCTTTGCCATCTGCCAGCAGACGGCAAAGTACCCTTTGTCGTAGTTCGTTCAGCTGAACGTGTTACCGTCTGCTGGCAGACGGCAAAGGCCTTCGCCGTCCGCCGGCCTTTGCCGTCCGCCAGGCATGCCTTTGCCGTCAGCCATGGCAGACGACAAAGTTCCTGATTCCTGTAGTGAGTGGAACATCCACGATAATAGTGAAGATCAAAGATTAGATAACTTGATGATACTGCGTAAGATGATAGAAAATTCACAACATTATAGACAGTACTTCCGATGATGAAATCCAGAATACTTATAGACAGACCCTATTAGCAGCACAAACAATTAGCATGGTTACGAAACATATATTTGTCATGCCTTAAACTATGTTTGTTAGTCCTGGTTGGGACAATTAGCACTACTGGAATCAGCTAATTTGCCATCTGCGAGCTCTTTGCCGTCTGCTAGCTGACGGCAAAGAAGCTCTTTGCCGTCCGCCAGCTCTTTGCCGTCCGCCAGCTCTTTGCCATCAGCTACCCAAAAGCAGACGGCAAAGAAGCTCTTTGCCGTCCGCCAGCTCTTTGCCGTCGGCCAGCTGACGGCAAATAATCTTTGTCGTCCGCTGGCGGACGGCAAAGAGTGAGGTGGCCCCCACCCCCCGCCCGTTTTTGAAAAACTTAACGGGCCACCTCTTTGCCGTCCGCTAGCGGACGGCAAAGAGGCAAAAAAGCGGACGGCAAAGGGGGG
>NC_057802.1:554303589-554311307 GCF_018294505.1 Triticum aestivum
GGCCCGGAGCGCGGGCTCCGGCCCGGGTGCGCAGGGTGCGGCCAAACGAGCAGCAGAGCAGGCGGGGTGAGCGCCGGAAGCAGCGGCGACTAGCGGAGCCGCGGGGAGGAGGCCACGGCCGTGAGCGTGAGGAAAAGAGGAGGAGAAGGTGAGATCACGGGGGCCGTAGGGATGGGGCAGCGGGGCGCGAGGAGGGCGATGGGGATGACGGCGTCGAAGAGGAAGTGGGCCTGCGAGAAGGAGGAGGCAAGCCGACGAGGTGGCGTCTTGGGCGGTCGCGGTGGTCGACGCAACGAGGGGGTGAGGCGTCGGCGTCGTCGTTCGAACCCCACCCCGATCCAGATGGGATCGAGAGGTGGTGGAGGGGAGAGGGAGGCAATGTGGGAGAGTGGGGGGTTACGGGTTAGGGATTCCCCCGAAGTGGGGATATGGAGGAGGGGAGTGGGCGCCGGCTGGGCCGGCCTGGCTAGCCGAGTGGCCAGCTGGGCCGAGGCCTAGCGAGGGGGGGGCTTTATTTTCTTTTGTTCTTTTTGAATCTATCCTTTTCGTTTTATTTCTTCGTTTCAGTTTTATTTTAGTTACACTTTATTTTTAGTTTAGTAAAATATGACAATAGCTCCAAAATAGTGTTTCAAAATAACCCACTACCCTAAAAAGTTTTACCTTAAAATAAAATAGTTTATCGTTTTATAAAATATTAAAGGCACTTATTTAATCATTTCAACTACTATTTTAATCATTTAAGAGTATTAAAACATTTTATAAAAGTGGGGTTTCTTCACCACAACTAACTTTGCATTACTTGGCACAAACCGGACATTTTAGTTTTAAAGTTTGAAAGCTTTTGTTGTTTGCCTTTAATTCAATTTTGAATTTGAATCGGTTTTGAACTAACGCGAGATTAACTACAGTGACAGAGGTGATGTGGCATCATTAGCAGGGAATTACTGTAGTCTAATTATCCGGGCGTCACAATTCTCCTCCACTACAAGAAATCACATCCCGAGATTTAAGAGGTAGAGTAAGGGGGGAGGTTTGGTAACGAATCTAGCGGGTCTTCTCATCCTGGCTTGCTCTTCTCGAAGAGGCCGGGCCAATACATTGATGTCTTCATTTCTCTACTTCAGGTCATCATGATGAAATCGGCATCCTTTCTTCGGGAATTCCATCGTACTTACGAAAGAATAAAGGGTGGGCATTCCGGGAGAATAGACCTCTGCAAGGTCGACTATCTGGTCGATAACATCGAGGAAGGTGGCGGAAGTAACTCTCGAATTGAAACTTACGAAAATATCGAGAGCAAAGTAAGGAGGTATCATGGGACGTTTCGAGCGGGTAGGCAATCGTTCGATGCCTGTAACAGGGCGTGAAAAGGGGTTCAAAGCAATGGGAATAAGTATTGAGTCTCATACCAAAATTGATGATCTCTCGGAAGGTGGCTCGTGAATCACATACGAGGCCAAGTGCGAGGAATTAACTTTGGAAACCGGGGTGTATAGAAGAGTCAGGTTTCGATCCTGTGGAACTGTGGGTTGTGGGCCCACCATGTGGGTTAAAAATAGGGAGGGTGATGACGTCTTGCACGATCATGTAAGCAAGGTATGTCAGAGGATAGCCTATCAGTTATGTCGGCAACAACATCAGTACCAAGGGCGAGGGACGAAGAGAACCATTTTCCTGCTCGTTGAACGAGGCGGACCAATAGGCGAAGTTCTCATGCATCGGTGTCTACCGGAATGTCATCAACAATAGTAATAGGTTCTTGCTGACAGAATTGTACACCGAGGTGTTTACATAAGCATGAGAATATTGCTGCTTAGCTCATATAGATCAGCAGAAAAGTTAAACCAAACAATGGAAAGGAAAATATGATTATCAGATCAAACATAACAATGGAAAGGAAAATGTGTTTGTACACATATTTCAAGGGTATATCCTTCCCAAGGGCAAGCAAAGCATGATATCCATGACAGGATATAATGTAGAAAACTCTTTGGGTAAGGGGAGAGAAATTTCAAGACATTACCCATACAGCGGTGTTTGGATAATTGAGAAGGAAACATTTTAGCATTGGGCTTCAAATGTTCTTGTTGAAAATCGGAGTACCACAGACATGCTTCGAGATAGCACTGACATGGTCACTCGGTAAAGATCAGACTTTGGATACACAAAGGATCCATCAGGAACAACTTATAGAATAAGTCTTACAATTTCCTCATGGATGAATGGCTAACCTTGCTAAAGAGGAAACTACACTAGGTCCTCCAGCCAGGTGTGCTAGGCCTGACATCACCTTACCGGGTCATATAAGGAACAATGTTATGACTCTTGGAAAAATGTTCCAACCATCATATCTGACCGAGATTTAGATCTGTTGGTGTCAAGATAACTCAAACTCAGGATGCCTGAGAAGAAAGATGCAACACAATTTGTCGAGATGACATTGTAAGATTCTCGGGAATTGAACTACGGAAGCGAGTTCTGAAACAAGAGTTCATCATTAAACCAAGGAGAGGATGAGTAGGTGGCTGATCGACTCAGCGACAATTCCTCGAGATTTCCAACAAGCTCGATTTTCACAATTATGTGAACAAGGAGATAACATTTGTAAGATCAAATGATATAATGATGTATGCACGAGGAAAACATACAAAATTAAACATTGGTTGAAAGGTGCACCCGAAATATGGGCTGGGTTGCACGATCAATGTCAGAATGGTGACTTAATGAACAAAAGAATTAGAAGGAAACTATCGACCATTCACTTCAAAGCAATAGGGTTGCTAGAAGTTTTGAACTCACACATCAAAGTTCAATTGCCGGTATTCTGATTAGAAACAACACGGGGACCAAGAAATGAACGGAGATGGCGAGAAGTATTACTATATCAAGTATTCTTAAGAGGTGGTTAAATTCCCATGAACTCTTGACATAAAAGATGGTAATAGTCCAAGGTAAAGAAGACCAGATGCTGGATAGCAAGGAACTCAAGGTGTAACACAAAACACGAACAAGTTTGTGTTGGAGGGAAGTCAATAAAGTGGTCGATGATAACACAAATCATCAAGGGAAAGGATGGTATTTCTCATCATGAACTCAATTGATATCCAGGAAGAGCTCTGAATGCCAATGATGATCACGACACATTCGTCGAGAGATTTCATGAAGATGTAATCAGCTGGCGATGACATCAAGTCAAAGGAATGATGAAGCGAAAGGTTATTCGAACCAAGGATATGACACAAACTCGAATCAAGCTTGCTGTTCAAGGCAAAATGATATGATGAGGAAAAATCAATGAAAGCTTATCTCATCGTCGAAAGTTATGCTCCGGGAATAAGGACCAGGTAGCACAGTTAAAATCAGCACGATAATGATATAGCTAATTAGGCTAGGAATGATGTGATCGAGTATTAAATTTGTAAGCACTGAAGAGTTCTAATACTTGTTGAATCGCAACGCGAACTCGATTCAGTTATCGGCGTCTTTGAGTGTTTAATAACTCAGAGGCCGTGAAAAAATTGAATCAGTGAGAATGTAGTACTTGATGAAGAACTCATAAGAAGTTATGCAGTTTCGTGATAATCTCGAGATAGCAGGGTGTAATACTCGACGAAAGATCAAAGTAAAGGTTGGACAGGTGTATTGATCCACATAAGACAAGTGCTTAAGCTTGCCCGAAAAATGGGATCAAAGAAGAACATATGGTCGGAACCACGATTGCAAAGGATCAATTCACCGATACCAAAGGATATTATATCAAGGAAATAGTTATTATTACAAGAAGCTTCCATGATAGGATCTACATCGTGTCCTTGGGCATGAACACAAAGTTCAAGGTCGACTCCCACTTCTCTAATGCATAACCTTTCATTCACTTCTCATTTTCGAAGAAGTTGTAATGTTGAAATTTTATCTAGCAAAATACCAGAAGAGTATGGCCCGTGAAATCTTTCGGGCTCACATAGATTAGGTAAGTCATTGGTTCAACCCATCGGGGCATCTTAGGAATATATACCACAAACTTCATAGTAAACATCATCAACTCGAGAGCAGAGCATGGTTGGCCAAAACAGAGAATAAGATTTATCAATGGTATTATGTATCAGGGAAAGAACTTCTCAAGATTTTTGGATACGAAGGACACTGTCGGGTGATAATTCATGAAAGGATCCGACGGTCCATAGCGAAGCTAATGTGAGTATCGTCACACAACCAGAGGAAGAAACAATGCAAAGGCATTGGATTATAGAAGCAACTGGCTAATTGAAAGCTCACATGTAAAGGAATTATGATTTCCAAATCAAAGGATCAAAAGCAAAAGCTCTGATTAAGGATGAATAAGTTGAGTAAGCTTAGGGGTAAAATCGACAACAATTTGATTGGTCGAGATTCAGCTCATGTTTAAAATGACGTCTGAGCCAGAAGGATGAATTCTAGGATCTGATCGAGGACCGCGAGCATTCGCAAATTATTGAATCAATGGACTCAAAATGATAGTGACAAAGCATGCCAATTATATTACTTATGGGATTAACCATAATGCAACAAGCGAGAATTTCAAGGGCAATAAGCTGCTGCGGATTTTCGGAAGATCGAATAGTATTTCGAAGACCTTTCTGAAATACATGAATCAACTGGGGATGAGCGGATACTCGATAAGTGTGGGAAAATTATCCGTAGGGGTATTCATGGGGCAAGAACTACAAGGCGGTAAACTCAAAGGATTCTCGGAATAATGAAGAGCAGTTCGAGGCATCTTGTATTAACAAGATCAATGGGGTTGAACGTAAGACTGGCAAGTGTATGCAGTTATCCCTAAGGATATAACAGTGGTAGCTAGGGAATGCAAAAAGCGATGACACAAAGTCTTGAGAGAACACCATAAAGTATCTTCAGAATCTTCTGGTGCAGCAGGCGATCATCTGTACTAAGGGGCTCTCGGGAGGAAGTGGTTAGGAGATCCTAATGTTTGAGTTAGTAAAACCATTTAAACCCGAATAGAAGAGAGTTCAGAGTCCCAGAGTATTGATCAAGGAGTAAAAGATCCTAGTACCACCCAATGGCGTCGTGGGCCCATAAGACTCACAACCATGTTAGTAAAAGTTTTGTAGTGACTAGGCTCGACTTCGGCCAAGGAATGGGGAAACGAGATTCCTACAGGCAGTCAGCTCTGATACGAACTTGTGACGCCCCCGATTCAATCGTACACTAATCATGCACGCAAACGTGTACGATCAAGATCAGGGACTCACGGGAAGATATCACAACACAACTCTAAAACATAAATAAGTCATACAAGCATCATATTACAAGCCAGGGGCCTCGAGGGCTCGAATACAAGTGCTTGATCATAGATGAGTCAGCAGAAGCAACAATATCTGAGTACAGACATAAGTTAAACAAGTTTGCCTTAAGAAGGCTAGCACAAACTGGGATACAGATCGAAAGAGGCGCAGGCCTCCTGCCTGGGATCCTTCTAAGCTACTTCTGGTCGTCGTCAGCGGCCTGCACGTAGTAGTAGGCACCTCCGGTGTAGTAGGAGTTGTCGTCGATGGTGGCGTCTGGCTCCTAGGCTCCAGCATCTGGTTGCGACAACCAGGTAGAAAGGAAAGGGGGAAAAAGGGGAAGAAAAGCAACCGTGAGTACTCATCCAAAGTACTCGCAAGCAAAGATCTACACTACATATGCATGGGTATATGTATAAAGGGGCCATATCGGTTGACTGAACTGCAGAATGCCAGAATAAGAGGGGGATAGCTAGTCCTATCGAAGACTACACTTCTGGCAGCCTCCATCTTGTAGCATGTAGAAGAGAGTAGATGCTAAGTTCACCAAGTATCGTCGCATAGCATAACCTAATCGGCGATCCTCCCCTCGTCACCGTGTGTGAGAGCGATCACCGTGTTATATCTGGCACTTGGAATGGTGTGTTTTAGTAAGTATCCGGTTCAAGTTGTCATAAGGTCAAGGTACAACTCCGGGTCGCGTGTTACCGTGGACACGGCTATTCGAATAGATCAACTTCCCTGCAGGGGTGCACCACATTACCCGACATGCTCGATCCCTCTGGCTGAGCACACTTTCCTGGGTCATGTCCGGCCTCAGGAGATCAACACGTCACAGCCCTACCTAGGCTCAACAGAGAGGTCAACACGCCGGTCTAAATCCTAAGCGCGCAGGGGTCTGGGCCCATCGCCCATTGCACACCTGCACGTTGCGTATGCGGCTGGAAGCAGACCTAGCCCCCTTAATACAAGCGTGAGGTTACGGTCCATGCGGCCCGCGCCGCTTAGTCGCTGACTTCGGAAACAGCTTCGGGTGATACCACGAAGCCGGTTGTCCATATCTCGTCCCACGTGGCGGTTACTGTGTATAAGGTCAACGACCCAACTTAGATCAAATACCAAGATCTCGTTAAGCGTGTTATTATGAAGTAACCACGGACACCGACCAGGGCCAGGCCCACTCTCTCCTAGGTGGTCTCAACCTGCCATGTCGCTCCGCTACAAAGTAACGGTCGGGGGCCGTCGGGAACCCAGGCCCACCTCTACCGGGATGGAGCCACCTGCCCCTTCAGCCCCATCTCCGAACAGTACGATAAGTAATGTAACAGTACAAAGTATATAACATATGCCCGTGATCACGTCCCGAAGTGATCACGGCCTAGTAGTATAGCATGGCAGACGGACAAGAGTGTAGGGCCACTGATGGAACACTAGCATCCTATACTAAGCATTTAGGATTGCAGGTAAGGGTAACAACTGTAGCAACAATGACAGGCTATTCAGCAGAATAGGATTAATCGAAAGCAGTAACATGCTACACTACTCTAAGGCAAGCAGTAGAGAGAAGGAATATGCGATATCTGGTGATCAAAGGGGGGGAGCTTGCCTGGTTGCTCTGGCAAGAAGGAAGGATCGTTAACACCGTAGTCGAACTAGGGTCGCCGGCAGTCTCGGGGTCTACCGAAAGAAGTAACGGAGGGGGAACATAATAAATAACAGAGCAATCAAGGCAACACAAAGCATAACATGGTGATACGCGGTGCTAGGGGTGACCTAGTGCAGTAGGAGGTGATACCGGCGAAAGGGGGAAACATCCGGAAAAGTATCCCCGTCGTTTCGCGTTTTCGGACAGATGAACCAGAGGGGGAAAGTTGCATGTTTGCGATGATAGGGATGTGTGGCGGACGAACGGGCTGCGTATTCGGATTCGTCTCGTCGTTCTGAGCAACTTTCATGTAGAAATTTTTTTCATCTGAGCTACGGTTTATTTTCTATTTTTCTAAAGTTTTAATTATTTTCTGAATTTATTTATATATTTAATTCTAACATTATCCAGAATAGTGCATGCTGACGTCATCATGATGTCAGCATGACGTCAGCAGTCAACAGGGCTTTGACTGGGTCAATCTGACGTGTGGGTCCCGCATGTCATAGTCTGCTTATTCTAATTAGGATTTAACTAATCTAATTACTGTTTAATTAATTAACAATAGTTAATTAGGTTAACTAAACAGGATTAATCAAGTTAATTAATTTATTTCATTAATTAATTAATTAAATATATTCTTATTATTATTTTTTCTTAATCTTTGTTTTCATAAAAACGTTCTGGGGGGTTGGGGCCCCACATGTTATAGGGCCACGGGCGCTAACGAGCGGTGGTTCACGTGCGTCGGGCGGCGGTTGCGGGCACATAGGCGAGGGGCGGGC
>NC_057802.1:554311875-554341095 GCF_018294505.1 Triticum aestivum
AGGGCGTCGGGGCCAGAGTGGGACGACGGGGGCTCAGCGCAGGAGCAGAGGGCCGCGGTGAACGGCGCGCGCGCGAACGGTGGGCTGCGCAGGTGAGCGCGGGTGCGCGCGCGGCAGCGGACAGGCAGCAGCAATGCGCAGCGAGCAGGGGAGGCGGGCGCGTGCGAGCGCGACGGTGCACCGTGCAGTTCGAGTGCGGCCCGGAGCACGGGCTCCGGCGCGGGTGCACAGGGTGCGGCCAAACGAGCAGCAGAGTAGGCGGGGTGAGCGCATGCGCGTGAGGAAAAGAGGAGGAGAGGGTGAGCTCATGGGGGCCGTAGGGATGGGGCAGTGGGACGCGAGGAGGGCGACGGGGACGACGGCGTCGGAGAGGAAGCAGGCCGGCGAGGAGGAGGAGGCAGGCCAGCGAAGTTTCTGTTTTATTTTAGTTACACTTTATTTTTAGTTTATTAAAATATGACAATAGCTCCAAAATAGTGTTTCAAAATAACCCACTACCCTAAAAAGTTTTACCTCAAAATAAAATAGTTTATCATTTTATAAAATATTAAAGGCACTTATTTAATCGTTTCAACTACTTTTTAATAATTTTAGAGTATTAAAACATTTTATAAAAGTGGGGTTTCTTCACAACAACTAACTTTGCATTACTTGGCACAACCCGGACATTTTAGTTTTAATGTTTGAAAGCTTTTGTTGTTTGCCTTTAATTCAATTTTGAATTTGAATCGGTTTTGAACTTACGCGAGATTAACTACAGTGACAGAGGTGACATGGCACCATTAGCAGGGAATTACTGTAGTCTAATTATCCAGGCGTCACAGCCGCCTGACGTAACAGCCATTGGTTGCAAATGGGTCTTTAAGAAGAAAACCGATGTGGATGGAAATGTTCAGATCCACAAAGCTCGGCTAGTCGCTAAGGGTTATGGACAAGTTCAAGGAATTGACTACGACGAGGCTTACTCGCCGGTAGCAATGCTGAAGTCGGTGAGGATGGTACTAGCTATAGCTGCATATTTCGACTACGAGATATGGCAGATGGATGTCAAAACGGCTTTCCTTCATGGAAATTTAACTAAGGACGTGTATATGCTACAGCCCGAGGGTTTTGTCGATCCGACTAGCACTAGTAAGGTATGCAAGCTCAAGAGATCCATTTATGGGTTGAAGCAAGCATCTCGGAGCTGGAATATTCGTTTTGATGAGGTCGTCACTGGTCTCGGTTTCATCAAAAGCGAAGAGGACGCTTGTTTATACACGAAGTTAAGTGGGAGCTCGATAGTGTCTTTGATCTTGTATGTGGATGACATATTGTTGATCGGGAACGATGTTTCGATGCTGAACTCAGTCAAGGAGTCATTGAATGGCAAGTTTTCGATGAAGGACCTTGGTGAGGCAATGTACATTTTAGGCATTAAGATCTATAGAGATAGATCGAGGAGGCTGCTCGGCTTAAGCCATAGCACGTGCATAGATAAAGTGTTGAAGCGGTTCAACATGAGTGAGGCAAAGAAAGGGTTCTTGCCACTCTCACATGGTATAAGGCTATGCGAGACTCAGAGTCCTTCGACATCTAATGAGCGAAGCAGGATGAGTAGGATTCCGTATGCCTCGGCAATCGGATCCATCATGTATGTCATGATATGTACAAGGCCTGATGTTGCTTTTGCAATAAGCCTAACAAGCATATACCAGGCCAACCCAGGTGAGAGCCACTGGGTAGCGGTAAAGTCTATTTTGAAGTACCTGAAAAGGACTAAAGAGATGTTCCTAGTTTATGGAGGTGAGGAAGAGCTTGTCGTATGGGGTTACGCCGATGCTAGTTCCAAACCGACAGAGATGATTGTCGATCACACTCTGGATTCGTGTACGTCATGAACGGAGGAGCAGTGAGCTGGATGAGTTCCAAGCAAGATACGGTGGCCGATTCTACCACAGAAGCCGAATACATTGCGGCTTGTGAAGCTTGGACCTTTATTGTGAGGAAGAGCTTGTCGAATGGGGTTACGCCGATGCTAGTTCCAAACCGACAGAGATGATTGTCGATCACACTCTGGATTCGTGTACGTCATGAACGGAGGAGCAGTGAGCTGGATGAGTTCCAAGCAAGATACGGTGGCCGATTCTACCACGGAAGGTGTTTGGATCCGGAACTTTCTGGATGATCTTGGTATTTTCCCAGCCTCGGTAAAACCGTTGGACCTTTATTGTGATAATTCTGGTGCCATCGCACAACCCAAGGAGCCGAGGAATCACCACAAGGTCAGACACATAGATCGGAAATATCACCTGATATGAAAGATCGTAAAGAATGGTGATGTAGAGTTATGCAAAATTCACACGGACGCAAATGTTGCAGATCTGTTTACTAAGCCGCTTCCACAACCCAAGCATGAGGGGCACGTTAGAGCTATGAGCATTCGATGTCTATTTAATTGACTCTAATGCAAGTGGGAGACTGTTGGAGATATGCCCTAGAGGCAATCATATATGATGATATTTCCTATGTGTTTATGAATAAAGATAGTCATTGGACATTATCAATGATGTGTATCAGCAAGTACGTGACTTGTTTGTGGGACTATGCATTGTATGATGACTGTCCTAAAAGGTCCCTTGTCGAAGGGCTTTGTGGACGCGCAGCCGACTAGACTAGCATATGACACGGTTGATGGCTTGGTCTCACTAGCCATGCAGCATTGGATGCTAACCGTATAATATGGACTTGGAAAGGTCTGGTCGGATTCGACGTAGTCGGATCCGAGTCGAGATAAGGTCCGAGTCGGATAGACCCAACTATGAGACGCAGCGATATGTCATCTGTGAGTCTCTAGTACAACATACGTTCTATGTCCTAAGACCTGAGCTGGCACATGTACTCGGGATGGTGACAGACCTGCTTTGGGCCGACCAAACTCTACTCCATGACTGGGTAGTTACAAAGGTATGTTTCGGGCTTGTCCAGACCCATGCTCCGAGACATGGTCGAGCAAGATGGGATTTGCCCCTCCGATCAGGAGAGATATACTCTGGGCCCCTCGTGTGATCCGACCAGGATAAGCATGGCCATCCGACAAGGAGTATGAGATAATCCGGATAGTGGTCGGCATCACTGGAACGAGAAAGAGGTCGGGCTAGCACAAGGATGACAGACTCGCCTTGAGCCCGACAATATATATCGTGTGGCAAAAGGAATGGAAGTATGATGTACAGGTTCGCTAACCAGCTTCATAGTCTGCTTAATGTTCGGCATGCCTTGCTAGAGGCCGCTACCAACCGTGCAGTTTGCAGGCGATCTGAATTGCGACCAAGCCGGGTTGAACCTAAGGGATCGCGCGCTTAAGGGAAGGAAGCTACGAGGTCGGATCCGAGGACACTGGTCGGATGTGATCCGAGCTGTAATCGTATTGTGGCCAAGTTGACTTGTGGGCTTTAGGGTCCGTGCGAGGCCCAAGTGTTGAGCCCATGACAGACGCCTATATAAAGTGGAGGTGCGGCACACTCAGGCGATTAATCGCTTTGGTCCTGTCACTAAGGTTTGCATGTGTTGCGGGCAGCCACATCCACTTGCCGCCGGTTGTGTGATCGGACCTAGCAGTCCGCCGCACGACGTTCCTCCTGCACACGCGGATACCGTTATAGGCGGTGCACTTTGGCCGCTCCGGCGAACCTGTACGTGGGAACTAACGACCGGCTGTTCGAGGGATCTCGGACGAGGAGGACACAATCCACGCGGACACGCTGCCCCAACTCTTCTTCCACTGCACGGCACTACGCGTCTAGTGGTAACGAACTGTGATCATAGCATGTTCTTGGTTGTTCTGCGCGTAGAAAATTTTAATTTGCAGTCGACGCACCCTACCGTAGACCTCAACAGAATCATCATACACAAAGTAATTTTGAGCTCTCACTATGCCCGATCGATCCAAAGTACAGTACTCCGTCCGTCTCATAATTTAATTTAAGACAATTTTACAGGCTAACATTGCTTGTAAAATGGTCTTGCGTTATGTACATACTAGCTTCCGAAGCACGTGGCGTACGCTACGCCCCACACGTGAGAATGCTTGCTTGCATTCTCTATTGTTGGTCTGGGTGAAGGTACAAAATGCTTTGTAGTTTTTTTTAGGATAACTGCAATATTTCTTAACCAGCAAAGGTTACAAACATAGCGCATAAACAGCATCGCCGAGAGAGCACGAGAGATCACAGGTGTCCCAACACAAATGAAAAAAGACCCCTAATGAAAGGGAAAGTACAATCTTGTCCCGAGGGCCTTAAAGAAGAAAGAGTCAACACCAGCCGCCGATGACCGCCGCCGCCATCGAGCCAAACAGCAATGGAAGATGAGCCCCACGACGAACCTTAACCGTTGTGGCACGTCGACCGGGGAACGTCCCCGTGCAAATCCTCGGCTCCAGCTCCGGCACCTCCGATCGATGAAGTGGAGGGAGAATCACCAGATCTGCCGCCACAAACCACCACTTGAGCGTTGGGCCACCAAATCTCTCGCCAGCTACCACGGCCACCGCACGGGTGACCAATGCCGGACCGAGCACTCCTGTGTAGGACTCCACCGGCTTCCCATCGACACCGGAGAACATGTCGACGAAGCAAAGATGAAGCCAAGGAAGCAAAACTCTCGATCTGGTCGATGGCGACGCCTCCGCGGCCAAACCCGAGCATACCAAGCCCGTCGTCGCGCGCGCCGGCCAGGCCAAACCTAACCTCACCGCCCAAGATGAATGGCAGGAATCTACGCTGATGGCCCGTTGATCCCGTCCGAGAGAAAGACAAGCTCGTGGTGGATCGAGCCCCGGAAGAACAAAATGCCAACGGTACGCCGCCTCCAACCAAGCATCGTCCCTACGAAAACGCGTCTGAGCTGCGGCCGCCACCGACAACGGGCCCACGGGCCAAAGCAACGCCAGGACGAAGACATACTCGCGTGGAGCTCCTCCATCGCCCCCCGAGCCAGAGCCGAGGACAACACCGACGAGCGCCCAATCTGATCAGGCGCTCGATTCAGATCACACGCCGACGAGAAACACAGCACTCGAAGCACACCTAGTCGCAGGCGTCTCCGCCACTCTCGCCGCCCGGCCAGGGCCAAGCGCGACGCTGAGGAGACCACCCCAATAGCAAAAGCCTAGTTACAGAGCCACCAAACTACACTATATACACAGCCCACCCGTGGATATGGGCCCCCCTCAGCTCACGACGCCTACGAGGGTGACGAAAATGAGGGGACCCAATGAGATAAACGGCGGGAGCCCAGGCGCTGAGGTCGCCAACCGAGTCACCTCTCATGTCTACTTTAGCGAGAGGAAAGTTGTGGTCGACTCGTTAGGAATGCTTTGTAGTTGTGCTTGCGATAGAAAGCTATATGTTTCTTGGTTTGTTTCAGGGTGATATTATGTATTCTGGTGGGTACAGGGTGCATCAGTGGGACAACGAAGTTCAAGGGACACGGAGGGTTACCGATCCCTCTGGCTTAAGAGGCGCTACTCTGGCTCCTTCATGACTCTTCCTCGTCGTCGTCTGGCGATTCCTCTGATGAGTCTCCAATGATGCCTCCCGAGTGGGTGTTTGAGCATTCTCCTCTAGATCTTTCCTTCATTAGCTAAGTCCTTCGCTAATATCTCCTTTCTTATTTCCCTCCATTTCACAGGCCAAATCGAACGCACAACCCCAAATGGACGTCTGTTTTGTCAGGATTCTGTTTGTTTGGGTCGGGGAATGGTGCGGCGTATGGATTCCCATCCGTTTGGGGTCATACGTGGAGTTGGCCTCATATTATTGCCTCCAGAAATCATGTCTCCTCTGTCGGTCAGCCTCCATCTCTCGCAAATCCCCTTATCCAAATCTTCGTCGTCATCTTTCCCCGGACCTCTTCTTCTCTCCATCCCCTTCCTGCTACCTCCTCTTACTCCCCTTTCCATTCCGTTTTGCAAATCGTCCATGTTTCCCAACGCTGTTGTAGTCTGCATTTGGCTGCTGATTTTCAGTCAGTCCCATCCCAGATAGGCAATTGATATCCCGAAGAACCCAAGGATCTTCCGAGGTCATTCCAGCAGGTCGTTCATGTCGGTATGTATGCTGTGCCGGAATCGGAGCATCCCGTGCCGGTGCAAGGTGATATGTCCGACACTGGGGTTCGTGGCCTTTATGGTGACTAGAGGGATTGAGTGGCCGCTCGGACTAGTCGCATCTTCCATGACCCAAAATCTAATTGTTGTTTCCCTTGACCTAGGAAGTAATGGTTTGCCGATGGATCAAAACCGACCTCGGTCCTCTCAGGGCATTGTCTTCGAAGAAGAATTTGTGGCTTGGTCATCCCTGGTAGTGATGGACATCGTAGGCATATATGTAGAGTCATTTTACAGTGCATCCGGACGATATGGACCGTCCGTCGGAGCGAATTCGACGGTCCAGATCCGATGCAATACGCTGATGTCACGTGTATTATATCAGACCCCGAGGGGCATTTTCGGGAGAAAAAATATTTCGAACTGATCTGATTTTCCCTCCCAAATATTTCGAGGGTATTCTCGGTACAAATTTCAGGGCTATTTTCGGTTGGATATTTATCCCGTTCACTAGGCTTTATTCCTCGCCACCGTTACGGTTTTAATCCTCGCCGGCAGGATCTAGCCGCTCGTCGCGGCCCCTCCCTCCCTCGTCGCCGGCAGGATCTAGCCGCGCATCGCGGCCCCTCCCTTCCTCCACCCCAATTCCCTCGCGATCTCGCACCACATTTTCAACGAACACGAGAGGAGGCCCACTGCCCTCCCCGCGGCGGCCGCCGGCGAAGAGTCGGCGCCATCCCACCTCCCAGTCCTCCATGCGGGTGCCTATAGCCACAAGGTTATAGGCAACCTCTTTCCCACACCCCAATTGGTTGTTTGCGTCCTCTACATATCATTTCTCAGCCATGGCTGCAGCTTTGATCTGGCCATGCATCTCGTCTGATGGCAACGTGGTTGGGTTTCGATCATGTTCTGCGGGACTAGATGAAGCCGGCGCCGGCCTCGACGGCCAGCCCCATTCGTCCAGCCCCGACTGCTTGATCTACGAACGTTCAATCGTTGCATTCAACATGTATTCTTTCAATTTGGCTGATAGGTGAGATTTGGAGATCAATAGAGATGATAAGCTATTAATTTTGGAATGTACTATAAACAATTCATAGCTTATGTTGCTCAATATTTATGATGCTCGCTTCTTCTTGTGCAATTGCTGGACTGGGATCAACAGACTTGGCATGTGCTTTATATGAAAAATTAGATTCACATAGAATATCCACCTTTTCAAGATTGCTGTTGAGTCTTATTATGATGCTTTAGCCTTGTTAAAGGGAGAGTAATGGTCCTCGCAAAAAGCGGAGAGAAAGGAATGAGCATTTGATTCTTCCATATGTTGCATTTCATTCTTCCGTGTTTAGTTATGTCCAACATTTGTTACATGCACACACTTGACAAGGTTAGTACAAGTAGTAATTTTTCCTCTGTTTTGCAGGGCTATGACAGAACATGCTATGTGATTCCCTGAGGCAGGATGGATGCACCATGGCCACACCACTGTGCTCCTGAAGGTGATCGCTTCAATTCAGCATTGCAGCACCTGCAGAGGCCCCCTATGGTACGTGCTTTTACTCTTGTTACCCTATGCTCTATTTTTTTGGCTTTGCGGCCTGCCTACGAGGCATAGCTGGGATTGCGTGTTGAATCAGGCAGTATTTTTGACTTCTGTTGTGAGGCTATGCTCATGCTTTAATAAATTTTTCTCTTGTATGAAAATAGACATATCATAATCCATTATTCTTCTAGGGTTGCCCCAGGCACCATTACTGTCACATGGTAGTAAAAAGCAAATATAGATTTCTACGAGATCCCGTAGAGACCAAATTTATTTCAAGCAAAATATAGTAACCAATATTATTGAAGTTTTACAACTTGACTCATGTGCAATGGACTAAGAACACGGCTAGGAAACCTTCTTCGGGACTAAAACCCAACCACACCCTACTCTATCGCTTTATGGCCAAGTGTGCACTCCACATGTAAGAATGAACCACAATGCTGGACTAACTGCTTGCATCCTCGTCGTCTTCAACCGCAGCTGCATCCGATTGCCTAGCATGGTACTGCTTGAACCTAGTCCTGTATTTCATTTTGTTGTAGGGTGAATCGACAAGCACAATAGGTAGCTCTCTTCTGAATTTGTCGATGTAGGCCTGCATGCGAGGATATGTTAGTATCGTTCCATATGTTTCAGAAAATGACAGAATTTTAGGTGTTACTCTACATACTTTGTCATATTGCAACCTCAGTTTTACTCCCGCAAATAATTCGATGTTCTTCCGCATGTAAAGTGCGCAACAAGAACTGCAACAATTTATGTTGTTAGATTAGCATTTCAGATATTAACAATCTAAAACAAAAACAAAAGCTAATATTGTTGACTGACGTCTCATTTGATTTTGGCACATTAATATTCCGTACTGGCCATTGCGTCACGTTAATGTCTTCCCATGCATTGCTTTCAATCCCATGACTCGCATCGCTGCTGTCAGATGTGCTTCCATCCCACGTACCTGCAAGCCCAATGGGATGAGAAGTTGCCTACGACTAATACTTACATACGATGTTAAATCCTTTCTTATAATTAAATATGTTGAAATTCTAACCACGTTATTTACTTCTCTGGGTATCATACAGTGGAAAAGTGAATCAAGAACCTGAATCTCCTTCCTTCTGGGGTTTATGACCGCAAGGAACCAATGGGTGTTTAAACTATTCGTAGGTAGGAAAACCTGGAGTGCACAGATACATAGATGAACGTGCATAGTAATAAAAAAATCTGTTCTACGTGAGCTTAAAATGCCATATCATGTTTCAGGTAGGTGGTGCCTTGTGTTGTTCCAGGGATGCCTGCCAAAGCGTTCTCATAGCACTCCTCTATCCTACCATCTCTTTCGAGCATAGCGACGCCGGCCACCCTCTCAATGTAAACCAGTTGGCCGTCCCTTGTGTCAATTGGTTGATCATGACGCATGAGCTGGATCGCAGCATCAACCACCTACAACAATAATCAAGTTAATTGTATTGTACAAAAATGAAACTTCATAAACTAATTTGTAAAATACTATCTTACTTCGTTACCCAACACTACGCCATCTTCAGATTCATCTTTATGGGTGAGGCATCGCAAATGCTTTGATAGCACGACAATGTCATCAACTAAGACCATTTGTTTTTCACGATTTGTAGTGTTGATCAGTGACGCCACAAAATCCTGTCGAACCATGTCTAGCTGGTCCCTCTGGGTTTCAGGAAGTTCTGACCTCTTTTTTAAGTTGCTAGAGCCGATTTTCCTCTTTTTACTGTTCGTGTCCTCGGAATCATTTGTACACTCTGATGGAGTCTTGTTTTTCCTTTTGTCATCTCAGTGTCGTACGAAGCATACTCGTCATTCTTAAATAATTGCAATACCACTCTTTTCTTTTCGCCCCCATGATTTGGTGGCATCGATTCAACCACACTTACTTGTTGCTGCTTTTGAAAGGATTCATCATGGCTGTCATCATCTGTGAAGGCACGGGGCTCTTCAGGATCTCGCGATCCCGTAGCCTTCACAGAGTGCTTCTTACTCCGTCTGTTGAACGGATTCTGTCAGACGAAATAAACCGCGTGTTAGCCTTTAGCAGATTCTTGCTCAATTATAGGTAAAATGTGCATCACCTGGAAATCTTCAAGGCTTGTGGTGCCTTTGGAATGCATTTGCTTATCAAAACTAGGAGCTCCCTGGATATCATCCACCTCCTTCAAAAGCTTATGAATACCACTGAGATCATGTTTGATTTTTGCAGCAGCTCTTTCGAATGCTTCATCCTGTATGTGGAAGATCAAATGTTATTTCTGAAATGATAACGATTGTTTCATAATTAAGTTAACATGCGTACGTCAAAATCTTCATCAAGGTTCCTCATGGGGGGCTCCATGTCATCATTTTTTATTCCCTGCTTACAATCGTGCTTAGCAGCGACCTCCATGACATCCTTTTGTTTCCCCTGGTCAGAAGCCTGCTCAGCATTCTCAATAGAGGCCTCCATTGGGTGTGAAGGTGCCCCGAGGTCAGATAGACGTATGTCCTCCTACATGTTAGTCTGGGGTGTTTTGATAGTAAACTAAATTAGAAAAGAACTTGTACACGTAAATTTCCAATTATATATACTAATCTCATAATTCTAGGCTTACCTTCAATTCTTTGATGAGGTCCTCCGTGAGCTTGCCATTTGTACGGGTACGCCTAAGGCACTCATCCATTTTCTTTTCAAGGGTGCACATCCTATGGTTTTGTTCTGTACCGGACTCCCGCACGAGGGAGGCAACTTCTTGCAAATCAGTCAATACACGTCCGACAAATACCTTAATCTGAGACTTTGAAACAGTTAGAATCATATAACTTCATACTAGTTGGAATGTTACAATATATATTTGTGCCTTATGTAACTCATTTACCTGAGCGCCAGTCTTCGGTTTGGCCAACGTACCATCTTGTGCTGGAATGAAAGGCCTCATCAGGTCCTCAACATACTGCAGTTTAGTGTCGTTAGTATGATTTAGAAAATATATATGTTACATAATCCAGGCAATGTGCTGACATTTTACCTCTCCAACTCCCAGAAAAATTATTCTGGATTATATTGTCAACCATTTTTGCCTTCTCCTCGCTCCAGTTCTGGATCAGCGGCCTTAACCTTGATTCATACGAGATGCTAGAGTCCAATTGGTGCACTCTGAACTTCTCGTAAACCATGTCCGCTTGACAACAAAAGCAGTTTACAAACATTCCCGTACATTATGTAATGTATGTTAGGTAACTGATAATTGTACTACTACGAATTACCTGCAGCAGTGGTAGATTCCCCTCCAGAATTGCCTCACCATTTACAAAATTCTTCACGCTATCCATAAGATAGTCAAGCGTTAGCTGTCCAAGATTTGTGCCCTTTATTGTCTCAACGTTTCTAACAATCCCAATATATTTGTTATCCACATACTCCTCTTTTGTTCGGCATACATATTTGCCTATGGTGTACAAGACAAATGGCTTGACAAAATTTGGTGTGTTGTCGACTTTCATCTTGGCTAGCAATCCTTTGAAAGTTATTTTGGTGTCATTACGGTCTTTCAGTTTCTTCCACAACTCCATATTATCATCAAGATTTGAAGGGACGTGCTTCTTCCCATGGCAGGGCATGCCTGTTATATGCTCTACATCTTCTAGTGTGATCCTACATGGTCTCCCATTGATGATAAAGGCATCCTGCTCTGCATCATATGAATTAGCGATGGCCAGGCAGAGTACACGTCTAATTTTGATGGTAGGTGTCTTGAGAAGTCCACCCAGTCCTATCAACTGGATGTACATCCTTTGCTGCATGTTTAATCCGTTTATGAACTCCTCATATGGCGGCAAAGAAGCATCCTGGGTTCAATGGATGTGCAAGTGTGATTAGATTCAGCATGGTATACAATTTAAACACTCATACAGACGAATACAACTTATATATACCAACATAAAAATTGTGCTCTACGCTACTGCATGAGGTACAAGCATGCTGAGTTCCATGTATGTGCAAATACTATCATGTGATTCAGCTTGGTTACGTTTGAACGGTCATCTAAGGTAATCTCCATTGCAAGGCACTTATCTGAAATAAAATAAAGATTGGAAATAAAAAACTATCCAACCGTGGTCTCCTCAACTCTAGGCGCTAATCATGGTCAGTAGTATGGAATTAAAACATGGGCCATCGACGCCTTCCATAACTCGTGCAGAAGGAAAAAAAGAAGGCAAGCGCCCGCTGCACTAATTGGCATCGACAAGACCAGACGCTAAGATTTAGCCTGGAATTAATCAATGAACTGCCAATCTCGTACGAAACAAATCCTAGCGCCCTCCCCTAACGCCCCCAACTTAATTTGTTTAAAAACGTGATGAGTTACATGTTGTTATCGTGAGTTAGTAGTTTGCCACCCTATCCGCCGTCTTGTTTTAACGGCGCGCATGTAATAAATTGTTGGGCAGTCTCTGCTCAACCTTGTATTATATTTAGTACTCCTGGTATTTTTCTTCTGTGACCAAGATATTGTCTACCAGTGAGAAGGAATTCTTCCTCGCTGGTCCGTAAAAGGGATTGGTCTCTCAATAATTATTTTATTGAAAAACCGGTCGTGACAAGCTTGGTATCAGAGCCAGGCTGACTGTAGGAAGCCGCTAGGTGCGATCGCTAATCGGTTATTAGCGTCTTTTGTGCTTTTTCAGCATTTTGCAATTGTAGCTAATTTCTGTTGGTCATCATAAAATTTATGACATGACTACTCAGAATTTTTGCCTACTTTTGTAGATGGCTGGCAGCAGCTGTGAGAATCGAGTGTTCACCAACGTGCCCGAGGGGTTTGTCAAGCTCCTCGTCTCCATCACCAAGCTCGCGATCGGGCCAGCAGCTTGCCCGAAGTTCACACTCTATCAGCACAAGCTCAGTGACGACGTGTCTATGCACCAAGCTGTGGTGCAGTTCAAGGGAGGACGTTCTGCTGCTCGCCACTTCCGTTTTGTGGGAAGGGCCATGCCTATGGAGAGGCATGCCATGCAGATGGCTGCCCGCGAGGCGATAGCTCGCCTTCGGGACATCCTTCCTACGATGAAGACTCGTCGCTACCGCTACCTCCCATGCCATGTGCCCTACACCAGCCACTATGCGTTCGCCTGCCATCGGGGAGAACGAGATGAAGCCATCGAGATGGTTGTGGAGTATCTCAAGGCTCTGGAGGAGTCTTTCGACAACCTCGTAGATGATCTTGTGGCTGCCCGCATGGACTTAGTCCGGGGCGGTCCTGCCAGCAGGAAGGAGCTTCTCCACACGGCGCCGCCTCTGACATTCGTCTCGTCTTCAGCCTCGTATGCACCGGCCGTTTTGGCCACTGCTTGCCGTCTGCCTACCACTGAGGAGTTCGACCGAGTCATCGCTCCTACTCCAGTCAGAGCCGCACCGCCTGCCGCACACGCTCTACCACCAGTCGCCCCCGCACCATCACCGCAGCGCAGCGTTACGCGCCAGGAGCCAGCTAGAGAGGAGGTGGAGGTTGACTCTCCTGGACCGCTGAGCCTTGCCATCGGCAAGGGGAAGGAGATCTTCACCATCTCCGACTGAGAGCACCGAGTAGCCGCGTGTTATGTCTGCCTGTATGATGTGCTGTTTTATCTGTACGCTAGTTTGTATTGGTGTGTTTGCTGCCTTCCGGAGTAGTACGCTAGTTTTAAATAACATGTCAGGATTGTGTACGCGCGTCCTGAGTGCTGTATCATGTGTTTGCTTTTCGCATGTAAGTTTTATGTTAAGCACTTCTTCTCCATGAAAAATCATTTGTGTTTCTTTGAAAACCTTGAACCGTTTTAATTGTTGCCTTTGCAAGATTTTTCTTGGGCTACACAGTTTCTCATGGGTTTTGCAAATAATACCCCAGACTAGAAAAATGTCTCGCCCATGGACTCGCTCCATGCCCAATCAGCCAGAAGAGGTTTACGAGACACAGACCAGCAACAATTTCACTCAGGGTCAGTCCAGCCAACAAGACAGCGAAGCAGCACTGTCTCAAGTATGCCGTCTCTTCGAGCAAAGTCAGCAACAACACCAAGGGATGATGAACCATGTCATCAACATGGGAAACCACCGTGAACACTATCAACCACATTCCAAGTTATCTGAGTTACAGAAGACTCGCCCCTCAACTTTTGCTCACACCGATAGGCCGCTGGAAGCCGATGATTGGCTTCGTGAGATTGAAAGGAAACTGATTATTGCTCAGTGCTCAGATCATGAGAAGGTGCTTTATGCACCACACTACCTTACTGGAGCAGCCGCAGCATGGTGGGAAAACTTCCTACACATGCATCCCAGGGAACACAACATCACCTGGGAAGAGTTCAAGGAAGGCTTCCGTGGGGCACACATCCCCAGGAGCATCCTAAAGATCAAGAAGAGAGAGTTTGATGACCTGAAGCAAAGAGGCATGTCAGTGACAGAGTACAATGGTCAGTTCACCCAGCTGTCTCGTTATGCCTATGATGAGCACATGACAGAAAGCAAGAAGATGGAAAAATTCCTGGACGGCCTGGCACCAGCGCTAAGATGCCAACTGATTGTACACACCTTTCCGGATTTTAAGACGCTGGTGGACAAGGCCATTACCTTGGAAAATGAGCGCCGTAGTGTGGAAGATATCCGTAAGCGGAAAAGGGACAAGACGACCCTTGCCCGCAGCAAAGGAGGCAAGACTGAGGTCCCAAGGACAGACGCAAGGAGATCCACGACTACCGAGCCAAGGCCCGTCGGACAGTTTCATGCCAGGGACAAGGAGTTCACATACCGTCCAGGGGTCACCTGCTATGCTTGTGGTCAACAAGGGCATTATGCTAAACAGTGCCCGAAGCCAAGAGACTCGGCACCCAAGCCGAACAATGGTGGAAACAATCCCGCCCCCAAGCGCAACAACTTCAACCCCAGCAACAACCACAGGAAGGGTCACCTGAACCATGTGACCAGGGAAGAAGCGCAGAATGCCCCAGACATCGTGCTCGGTACGTTCCCTGTCAACACAGTACCTGCCATGGTTTTGTATGATTCTGGAGCTTCCCATTCGTTCGTTTCGAGGAGTTTTGTTTCACAACATGGTTTTCCGATACTTCCCTTGGAAAAATTTATGATCATCAAGTCCCCCAGAAATAAGCAAATCGCTCAGGGTTACTGCCAAGGAGTGGTCATTGAGTTCGAAGGACTACAATTGCACGCGAATCTAATCGTGTTAGAAAGTAAAGGACTGGATGTCATTTTAAGGATGGACTGGTTGACCACCAACAAAGGATTCATCGACTATTTCAATCGGACAGTGATTCTCACACACCATCACGGCAAGACAATAAGAGTCTCCGCTCAAGAAAGGCCACGATCACAGAAACCAAAACTGAACAAAATGGACATTGCAGAACTAAGAAAAGTTCCAGTGGTATGCGAGTTCCCTGATGTGTTCCCAGAAGAACTACCAGGCATGCCACCAGACCGAGAGATAGAATTCAGCATTGAAGTAGCACCTGGCACCACTCCCATCTATAAGAAGCCGTATAGAATGGCACCCTCGGAATTGGTGGAGTTGAAGAAGCAGATAAAGGAATTATTGGACAAAGGGTTTATACGAGCCAGCTCCTCACCATGGGGTTCGCCTGTGTTGTTCGCCAAGAAGAAGGATGGGACACTGAGACTGTGTATAGACTATCGAGCCCTCAATATGGTCACCATCAAAAACAAATATCCGATGCCACGGATAAATGATTTGTTTGACCAGCTCGCACAAGCTAAGGTATTTTCAAAGATTGATTTAAGATCGCGATACCATCAACTGAAGGTACGGACAGAGGATATCCCCAAGACAGCATTCACTTCCAGATATGGGTTATACGAGTTCACAATGATGCCTTTTGGACTAACGAACGCACCCGCATATTTCGTCCACCTCATGAACAAAGTGTTCATGAAATTCATGGACAAATTTGTGGTGGTATTCATTGACGATATTCTGGTTTACTCAAGGACACCAGAAGAGCATGCTGAGCACCTCAGATCTGTTTTGGGAGAATTGAGGAAGCATCAGTTGTACGCCAAGTTTAGCAAATGCGAATTTTGGCTAAGACAAGTTGGTTTCTTAGGCCATATACTGAACCAAGAAGGTGTGGCCGTAGACCCAGAAAAGGTCATGGCCATACTGGACTGGAAGCCGCCCGCCAAAGTCACAGATGTGCGGAGTTTCCTAGGAATGGCCGGATATTACAGGAGATTTATTGAAGGATTCTCCACAATGGCGAAACCTATGACCCAACTACTCAAGAAGGACAAGAAATTCGTATGGACGGAAGCATGTGAGCAGAGCTTCCAAGAACTCAAGAAGAGGCTGACAACCGCACCAGTCTTAACTGTGCCAGACATACACAAGAGTTTTGAAGTGTATTGTGACGCGTCCCGAAAAGGTCTCGGATGTGTACTAATGCAGGATGGCAAAGTTGTCGCATATGCCTCCAGGCAACTGCGAAAACATGAGGAAAATTACCCAACACATGACTTGGAGCTAGCAGCAGTCATACATGCACTCAAGGAGTGGAGGCACTTTCTGTTGGGAAATCGCTATGAAATATATACGGACCATAAGAGCCTCAAATATATCTTCACACAGCCAGAGCTGAATTTACGCCAACGACGCTGGTTGGAACTGGTCAGAGACTATGACGTCGGCATTCACTACCACCCAGGGAAATCAAATGTAGTGGCCAATGCCCTTAGTCGAAACCCCAGCCCGGACAATGACGGTCCGCAAAACATAAGGCCTGAGTTTCAGCGAGAGTTCGCTAGGCTCAACATGATGTTAGTCTCCGAGGGCACCGTAACAAATCTGGAGATACAACCCACCCTGGTGGAACGAATTAAGAAGGCTCAACAGGGACATCCCAGCATCGAAGGCATAAAGAAGAAAATGAATCTTAGTAAGACTTCAGAGTTCGTCACCGACAGTGAAGGAACCTTGTGGTACCGAAACAGACTTTGCGTACCTAACATTGAGGAACTCAAGCAACAGATCTTGACGGAAAGCCACACCGCTCCATACTCGATCCATCCTGGAGGAACCAAAATGTACAAGGACATCCAGGAAATATTTTGGTGGCACGGTATGAAAAGAGATATAGCCACATTTATTGCTTGTTGCGATTCATGTCAGCGCATCAAGGCCGAGCATCAAAAGCCAGCAGGGCTACTCCAACCAAACATAATACCGGAGTGGAAATGGGATGAAATAGGAATGGATTTCATCGTTGGACTACCCCGATCACAACGCGGAAATGACGCCATATGGGTCATCACAGACCGACTAACCAAGGTTGCTCATTTCATTCCCGTGAAGACTACCTACTCCACACAAAGACTGGCAAAACTTTATCTCTCCCGTATAGTTTGCTTGCATGGAGTCCCAAAGACTATAATATCAGACCGAGGCACCCAATTCGTCTCCAAATTTTGGGATCACCTACAACAAGCTCTGGGCACACAACTAGCTTTCAGTAGAGCATACCACCCTCAGACAGATGGACAAACGGAACGTGTAAACCAAATCCTAGAGGATATGCTAAGAGCCTGTGTGCTCACCTATGGATCCAGTTGGGAAGAGAGTTTGCCGTATGCCGAATTTGCGTACAACAACAGTTACCAAGCCAGCTTGCAAATGGAACCCTTTGAAGCATTGTATGGACGGAGGTGTCGTACCCCACTGAATTGGTCAGAAACAGGCGACAGCCGTATCTTCGGCCCAGACATGCTTAAAGAGGCCGAGGAAAAAGTTAAACAAATCAGGGACAGACTCAAGACGGCGCAGAGCCGACAAAAGAGCTACTATGATCAGAAGCATCGTGAAGTCAGCTTTGAACCCGGTGATTCCGTATACCTCCAAGTATCTCCTATGAGGGGTCTGCAACGGTTCAAAATTGAGGGGAAGCTAGCCCCAAGATTTATTGGACCATTTTGTGTGAAGGCACGAAGAGGCACGGTAGCCTACCAACTAGACCTACCCAAGGAGCTGTCAGACGTCCATGACGTATTCCACGTCTCGCAGTTGAGGAAATGCGTGAGTAACCCGGAGAAACATGTACCTCATGAGAACATTGATATGCAACCAGATCTCACATACAGAGAAAGGCCAGTAAAGATCTTAGAAGAGTCTGAACGGAGGACCCGTCAGAAAACGACAAAATTTTTCAGGGTTCAGTGGAGCAACCACACTGAGGATGAAGCCACATGGGAAAGGGAAGATTTCCTCCGGGCAGAGTATCCTTATCTATTTGAGGATCAGCAGAAATCTCGAGGACGAGATTTTTCCTAAGGGGGTAGGTGTTGTGACACCCAAGTTTTTATTTGGATTTTTCAAAAGATTTTTATTTGACTTGAGGGGAGTGATTTAAATTTTTCTTCAAGAGAACTCTCCCCCTCAAATATTTTTCTTTATGGCAAAAGTTTTATTTGGATTCACCCAAGGTCTGTCTTTAGTCTTGGAAGTTCTTGCTTTTCATTTGGACTCAAGACAAAATGTCTTTCATTTGGGAAAATAACCTTTGAAAATCTTTTTGAAAATGCACTATGGCTTTTGGAAAATCCTTTGCCACTTTCAACAATTCCTTCTTGCCATGGCCTTAGTGCAAATCCTCTCTCCTAACCTTTCCCTCATCTTTGGATCATGATTTGCATCAAATCCAGCAAGTTGAACCTCCCCATGTGATTTTTTTCCATTTAAATCCTATTCAAACAAATTCTGCCTTCTTTTCTAGCACTTGGAGATTTACAAAGGAACTCCACTTTCTGTCTTGATTTTTGCCACCAAACCTTTTTCCCCTCCTAGTCCTTTGAACCCTCAACCTAGAACCATGAAGATCCACTGGTCTTCAGTTCAAAATTTTCAAACTACACTTGCTGCAAGTTTGGACCAGATTTGTCAAATTTGGTGAAATTCATTCAAAACCTTCTCCAAAAAATTCCAAGTAAAATCTGGCAGCCTCTGGGTGCATTGAGTGGTCACCTCACCAAGTTACAGCCCCAGAAAACTTTATCTCATAGCCAAAACCTTCTGTCGAACACCTGCAGTGCATTGTCTATGTCAAATTCAGGAAGTTCAGAGTTTCAGTCAGTGGCTGCTGTCGTTTTCTTCAGAGAAGGACGTCGATCTCGCCAGTACCACTGCGTCGCCTTGCCCCTCGTCCCCTCCCCCTTGTTCCTGCACCGCACGAACGCCTGGCGCCTTGCGGGCATCGGCGACGAGCAGCAGAAGGTGCGCCGCCCCGTGACCGACGCCGGCGGCGGCTTCGCGGACGCCAGCGGGAGACACGACGCCGACGACGCCACCCAGCGCCGCCCAAACCACCGGAGCTTGCTGCGTGGTCTTCCACTCCCCCGAACGCGCTGCCGCTCTCGTCGTGAACCGCAGGGCGCGGAGCGCGCTCTCTGCCGCCGTTGAGCCCATGTGGTCACCTCACTTGGACCGACGCCATTACGCCAAGACTGACCCCGTTTAGCTGGGAAACAACTCCAGTAACCTCCACTGATGCTGCCTAGCCGCTCAAACCACCTGCCAATCCACTGCTCCGCCGTAATCGCTCGCCGGAGATTCTCCATTCACGGCCACCCCGTCGATCTGCCTATAATTAGAGGCCCCGAGCTTCAACTCGAGCACCCACCATCCCTGCACTACCCCTAGAGCACGCCTAGCCACTGGAAGAGCCCCGAGGAGGTCTCCTTCCTCGACTCCGGCCGCCGCGACCCGCCACGGGATCCAGCCCGATTCGCCTCCGTGTGTGCTCCTCCGCCTCCATTCTCTTGCCAGTAGCTTCACCTTGCATCCCTCGTTCTGACCCGCGCCTCAATTTGTAGCTTGCAGCCCTCCACCGGAGTTCCCCATCCTCACCCGAGCCGCCGTCCGCCGGAGATAGTGTCGCCGTCGACGTGGTGCTCCCCGTTGGACGAGTCCACCATCCACCGACGCGGAAGAAGACGCTGAAGCTCTTGGTACCCTCCGTTTCTCCTAACTCGCCGTGGTTCGACGCCGGCGTCCACCGCAGTCTTCGGGCGCCGGCGAGCTTTTTAAACCTGACAGGTGGACCCCGCCTGTCAGCCTCTATTCTATTCTCCTTCGAACCGTTTTCTGTTGGCGCCTTCGGGCAAATACGTTTTCTCCTTTGCGCTTGCGCATTCCCAACCGAAGCGTTTTCTGTTTTCTCAGTTAAAACCCTGGAACTTTTCTGTTTCATTACAGAAAGGTCCCTGGACAGAAACCTTTATAACTCTTTAATAAAAAGGTATTTTTGGGTGATTCTTTTTCTGACAATCTTCAAATTTTGTCTAGTTTTTTATGGGATTTATTTGAAAAATATTTGGCAAAGTTTCTGTGCATGTGTTGGTTTTCACGTTAGTATCCGTTTCGTGATTGCCGTAGGTTCCGGGAGAGGTGACGGAGCCGCGAACTTCGCCGAACTAGACTCCGACTTCTCCGAACCAGGCAAGCATGTTTTGAACATTTCATATGACAGGTGTTTTGCATGTTTGCGTGAAAGTTTGTGCGTGGCATTTGAGTGTCGGTAAATACCTCGTTGCTTGTAAGGCAACTACCCGGTTGTTCCAAAGTCGTGATGATCTCTGATGAGAGATGGCCTAATCATGTGGTGACATGAAGGGCAGCAAGGTGGTACTGTTGTAGCATGCCAGCCTTGCGTCATCCGACTTTCTCCGACGTTAACGTGGTTGGAGCCATGTTATCGTTCTTTTTTCCGCTTGTTCCAAAGTTGCGATGATCTCTGATGAGAGATGGCCTAATCATGTGGTGACATGAAGGGCAGCGAGGTGGTACTGTTGTAGCATGCCAGCCTTGTGTCATCCGACTTTCTCCGATGTTAACGTGGTTGGAGCCGCGTGACCGTTCCTTCCCCCTTCCGTGCTACCACATGTCTCATTGCCAGGATGCGGTTTAGTAAGTTGGTAACCTCTTTCCGTGTACACACCAAACAGAGAGGCCGGGATGATGGTACCTTGGCCCAGGATTAAAACCAGTCATCCGGTCAGGGGGCATGGGTGTTTCCGGTTGGGACCGAGAGGGGGGGCACTCCCTTAAAGCGCGCGTATAGAAATTTGATCCCATGCTACGCGAGGTTGTAGCCTCCCCGTCTCAAGGTTTTTCTTGAACGATGCCGAGGGTGATCCCTGGCTTCGGATGGTTGAATTGGGTGTGTACTGGTTAGACGTGTTTCTTCCAAAACACCGTAGACGGAACTAGTCCCCGTGACTACTGAAATCCGTTGGCTGTGGTTAAGTACAAACTCTGTAGAGTCAATTCTTTCCAAATCATCGTATCCATGATCAAGTATTGAAAACATCATTATCCATATCTATCCGCGTGGAAAACTTGTTCCCGATGAACAAGCTCAAGTGGTAATCCAGATTTATTGTTATTCCTGTGGATGGACTAACTTTATATTTGTTTCATGCTCGTGATAAATTATGTTTCCCAAACTGTTGTATTAAACTGTGATATAAGCCCTTTATGTGACGTCGCGCAGACGTCTGACTGTGGCGTGTTTTTGTTTCTTACATTAAATATAAGCCCTTTATGCGATGTCACTTAGACGTCCGACTGTGGCATGCACCGTCCTTATTTTCTGTTATAAGCCCTTTATGTGGTGTCGCCTCGACGCCCGACTGTGGCATTATTATCCCGCATTTTCCGCTCGAGGAGTCTCTCAGACACTCGTTTGGCACCAGTATTATTATCCCGCATTTTCCGCTCGAGGAGTCTTTCAGACACTCGTTTGGCACCAGTATTATTATCCCGAATTTTCCGCTCGAGGAGTCTTTCAGACACTCGCTTGGCACCAGTATTATTATTCTGCAGTTTCCGCTCGAGGCGTCATTCAGACCCTCGCTTGGCACCCAGCATTTACTACCTCTATGTCTGATCGTACTGGTTAACTTATTCATGTACTTCATGTTCGCATTTGTTATATCTTATGTCCGAACTGTCTTGCGAGTACTTTCATAGTACTCACCTGGCTTGTTGATTTGGCCAGATGTTGACGAAGGCGATCTCTTGGATGAAGAGTTTGATAGCGCGTCCGATGCCTAGAGGAGTTCCAGTCAGTCCTGCGCGATCCCGGATTTTGGTCACTTGTTTTGTATATGCTTCCGCCACCCGCAATAAGTCTTCTCGAGCCTCTCTCCAATGCTCGAAGAGCTGTAGTCTTCTGGAATCATATCACTCGCTTCGCGGTGATATTTCCACCACCGTTATTATCGTGAGTTAGTAGTTTGCCACCCTATCCGCCGTCTTGTTTTAACGGCGCGCATGTAATAAATTGTTGGGCAGTCTCTACTCAACCTTGTATTATATTTAGTACTCCTGGTATTTTTCTTCTATGACCAAGATATTGTCTACCAGTGAGAAGGAATTCTTCCTCGCTGGTCCGTAAAAGGGATTGGTCTCTCAATAATTATTTTATTGAAAAACCGGTCGTGACAACTCTAACTTGCATGATTTGAATGGAACTAACCCGGACTGACGCTGTTTTCAGCAGAATTGCCATGGTGTTATTTTTGTGCAGAAATAAAAGTTCTCGGAATGACCTGAAACTTCATGGAGAATATTTTTGGAATTTATAAAAAAATACTGGCGAAAGAATCAAGACCAGGGGGCCCACACCCTGTCCATGAGGGTGGGGGCGTGCCTACCCCCTAGGCGCGCCCCCTGCCTCGTGGGCCCCCTGGAACTCCACCGACCTCAACTCCAACTCTATATATTCACGTTCGGGGAGAAAAAATCAGAGAGAAGGATTCATCCTGTTTTACGATACGGAGCCGCCGCCAAGCCCTAAACTCTCTCGGGAGGGCTGATCTGGAGTCTGTTCGGGGCTCCGGAGAGGGGAATCCGTCGCCGTCGTCATCATCAACCTTCCTCCATCACCAATTTCATGATGCTCACTGCCGTGCGTGAGTAATTCGATCGTAGGTTTGCTGGACGGTGATGGGTTGGATGAGATTTATCATGTAATCGAGTTAGTTTTGTTAGGGTTTGATCCCTAGTATCCATTATATTCTGAGATTGATGTTGTTATGACTTTGCGATGCTTAATGTTGTCACTAGGGCCCGAGTGCCATGATTTCAGATCTGAACCTATTATGTTTTCATGAATATATGTGAGTTCTTGATCCTATCTTGCAAGTCAATAGTCACTTACTATGTGTTATGATCCGACAACCCCGAAGTGACAATAATCGGGACCACTCCCGGTGATGACCGTAGTTTGAGGAGTTCATGTATTCACTAAGTGTTAATGCTTTGGTCCGGTACTCTATTAAAAGGAGGCCTTAATATCCCTTAGTTTCCAACAGGACCCCGCTGCCACGGGAGGGTAGGACAAAAGATGTCATGCAAGTTCTTTTCCATAAGCACGTATGACTATATTCGGAATACATGCCTACATTACATTGATGAATTGGAGCTAGTTCTGTGTCACCCTATGTTATAACTGTTGCATGAGGAATTGCATCCGACATAATTATCCATCACTGATCCAATGCCTACGAGCTTTTCACATATTCATCTTTGCTTAGTTACTTTTCCGTTGCCATTGTTACAATTACTACAAAACTACTACTATTACCGTTACTTCCATACTACTTTGCTACTAAATACTTTGCTGCAGATATTAAGTTATCCAGGTGTGGTTGAATTGACAAGTCAGCTGCTAATACTTGAGAATATTCTTTGGCTCCCCTTGTGTCGAATCAATAAATTTGGGTTGAATACTCTACCCTCGAAAACTGTTGTGATCCCCTATACTTGTGGATTATCACTCCTCCCCAAGGAAGATGATGCAGACAATTAGCAGCACAAGCGTGCCCACGCACGCAGGCAAGCAGGAGCGACACACACTACCGATTAAATATGGCGGAGCTCTCACGGACTCGACGGGATCTGACCGGCGCCCAATTAAATTTGCAATTGGCGCTCACACTCAATCCACAGCAGGAGGGGGTAATTGTGTTTTTGTTTTACATTCAATCGTGTGTACGTAAATTTGTTGCCAAGGCAGCTCCTTACAATCTGGCCCTACTTGTAAGAAAGTGTGATCAAACGGGCCAAATCCACGGATCAGTGCTTTCTCCAGAAAGTTTACTAGAAACGCAGTGATTTTTACAGCGGAGTAATGACTTGGTAGTGTTTTACAAACCTAGCCGCAGATGTGGTAGTTTTGTGAAATTAAATCAAACTATGCGCTTACGAGTATGCTGATGTTCATATTATCCTTCTTTGAAATACCTATGGGGGTACGAAAAGGTTGGATTTTTATTGATCACGCTTTTTGGCAGATAGATGCAATTGAATGAAATACATATTAGCCAAATGGGACATAATTTGTAGAACGAAGGACCAAGGAGGTTCAGGTATCGAAAATTTGAATGTGAAAAATAGATGCGTACTCAGTAAAGGGTTATATATTATCGTTTGAGAGGGATGTTGTGTGGATACGGTTGTTGTGTAACAAGTATGTCCCATTTTGGAAGGGGTTTATGGGGACGAAGGCAACCTTCTTCAATAAGAGTAAATTCATCGTTGGGAATGGAAATACTACTAGATTCTGGGAAGATACCTGGTTCGGAGACAAGCCAATAGCCTTGCAGTATCCTTCTCTATACAACATTGTACAACATAAAGATGTTCATCAGTACAATACTTGGTTATGTTCCTTTAGATATTTAGTTCGGACGTGTGCTGGTAGGGGGATGATGGGATAGATGGTTGCATCTTGTGCATAGGTTGATGGAGGTTAACCTTTCTAATGCGTCAGATACCCTACATTGGAAGCTCTCCATGTCAGGTGTATTCTCGGTTAAATCCATGTATATAGATTTGATATATACCAGTCCTATCCCAAGGCTGCCTCATATTTGGAAAGTTAAGGTGCCTTTAAAGGTAATGGTATTTTTGTGGTTTTTACGCAAGCGAGTGATATTAACTAAGGACAATTTAGCAAAGCATCGTTGGAAGGGTAGTAAACATTGTTGTTTTTGTGATCAGGATGAGACAACATCTTTTCCTCAAATTTCCACTAGACAAGTTATTATGGTGTACTCCATGTGTCCTTTAATGTTTGCCCCCCCAACACTATTTCCAGTTTATATGTTTTTCTTACTTACACGGTTAGCTTGAGATATTTCTTTGGACCCTCGTACTTTGTATAATAAAATGATTGTGTGCATCATGTGTTGTAGAGGCTCGGGGTTAACCTCCTTTTCAGAAAAGAATCTGTTGGAGATATGCCCTAGAGGCAATCCTGTATGATGATATTTCCTATGTGCTTATGAATAAAGATAGTCCTTGGACATTATCAATGCTGTGTATCAGCAAGTACGTGACTTGTTTGTGGGACTATGCATTGTATGATGACTGTCCTAAAAGGTCCCTAGTCGAAAGGGCTGTGTGGACGAGCAACCGACTAGACTAGCATATGACACGATCGATGGCTTGGTCTCACTAGCCATGGAGCATTGGATGCTAACCGGATAATATGGACTTGGAAAGGTCTGGTCGGATTCGACGTAGTCGGATCTGAGTCGAGATAAGGTCCAAGTCGGACAGACCCAACTATGAGATGCAGCGCTATGTCATCTGTGAGTCTCTAGTACAACATACGTTCTATGTCCTAAGACCTGAGCTGTCACATGTACTCGGGATGGTGACAGACCTGCTTTGGGCCGACGAAACGCTACTCCGTGACTGGGTAGTGACAAAGGTAGGTTTCGGGCTTGTCCAGACCCATGCTGCAAGACATGGTCGAGCAAGATGGGATTTTCCCCTCCGATTAGGAGAAATATACTCTGGTCCCCTTGTGTGATCCCACCAGGATAAGCATGGCCATGCGACAAGGATTATGAGATAATCCGGATAGTGGTTGGCATCATTGGAACGACAAAGAGGTCAGGCTAGCACAAGGATGACAGACTCGCCTTGAGCCCGACAACATATATCGTGTGGCAAAAGGACTTCATAGTCTGCTTGGTGTTCGGCATGCCTTGCTAGAGGCCGCTACCAACCGTGCAGTTCGGAGGTGATCCGAATTGAGACCAAGCCGGCTTGAACCTAAGGGGTCGCGCGCTTAAGGGAAGGAACCTACGAGGTCGGATCCGAGGACAGTGGTCGGATGTGATTCAAGCTGTATTCGGATTGTGGTCGAGTAGACTTTTGGGCTTTAGGGTCCGTGCGAGGCCCAAGTGTTGAGCCCGCGATGGACGCCTATATAAAGTGGAGGTGCGGCACACTCAGGCGATTGATCGCTTTGGCGCTGTCACTAGGGTTTGCATGTGTTGCGGATAGCCACCTCCACTCGCTGCCGGTTGTGTGATCAAACCTAGCAGTCCGCCGCACAACGTTCCTCCTGCACGCCCCAACTCTTCTTCCGCTGCACGGCACTGCGCGTCTAGTGGTAACGAACTGTGATCCATCTCCCGTAGCATGTTCTTGGTTGTTCTGCACGTAGGAAATTTTAATTTGCAGTCAACGCACCCTACCGTAGAACCCAACAGTGGTATCAGAGCCTCTGCTATAGGATTGGTTTCAGATCGTATGCATATTAGATATGTGGTGGCGGCAGATGAGATCTGTTGTCGTTGAAGAGATCGGCTGTGTGCACGGTTGATGTGATCAACTGCACATGGGGATCGTTGAGGCTATGTTTTCTGTCAATCGGGATCGATGAGGTCATGACACAACCTACCCCTACCGGTCGGTTATCCGCCATCGGGGTTAACAGTGAAACATAAATCCGAATCGGATTCGCGATGATCGATGAGGTGGGTCAGATCAGAAAATTCGGCGTGATCGGAGTTCAGATGCGATCTGTGATTTCCGAAAACGTGTGACGCCCCCGATTCAATCGTACACTAATCATGCATGCAAACATGTACGATCAAGATCAGGGACTCACAGGAACATCACAACACAACTCTAAAACATAAATAAGTCATACAAGCATCATAATACAAGCCAGGGGCCTCGAGGGCTCGAATACAAGTGCTCGGTCATATACGAGTCAGCGGAAGCAACAATCTCTGAGTACAGACATAAGTTAAACAAGTTTGCCTTAAGAAGGCTAGCACAAACTGGGATACAGATCGAAAGAGGCGCAGCCTCCTGCCTGGGATCCTTCTAAGCTACTCCTGGTCGTTGTCAGCGGCCTGCACGTAGTAGTAGGCACCTCCGATGTAGTAGGAGTCATCGTCGACTGTGGCGTCTGGCTCCTGGGCTCTAGCATCTGGTTGCGACCACCAGGTAGAAAGGAAAGGGGGAAAAGGGGGAGAAAAGCAACCGTGAGTACTCATCCAAAGTACTCGCAAGCAAGGATCTACACTACATATGCATGGGTATATGTATAACGGGGCCATATCGGTGGACTGAACTGCAGAATGCAAGAATAAGAGGGGGATAGCTAGTCCTGTCGAAGACTACGCTTGTGGCAGCCTCCATCTTGCAGCATGTAGAAGAGAGTGGATGGTAAGTTCACCAAGTATCATCGCATAGCATAACCTACCTGGCGTCCCCTCATCGCCCTGTGTGAGAGTGATCACCGGGTTATATCTGGCACTTGGAAGGGTGTGTTTTATTAAGTATCCGGTTCTAGTTGTCATAAGGTCAAGGTACAACTCCGGGTCGCCTGTTACCGTGGACACGGTTATTCGAATAGATCAACTTCCCTACAGGGGTGCACCACATTACCCGACACGCTCGATCCCTCTGGCCGGGCACACTTTCCTGGGTCATGTCCAGCCTCGGGAGATCAACACGTTGCAGCCCTACCTAGGCTCAACAGACAGTTCAGCACGCCGGTCTAAATCCTATGCGCGCAGGGGTCTGGGTCCATCGCCCATTGCACACCTGCATGTTGCGTACGCGGCTGGAAGTAGACCTAGCCCCCTTAATACAAGCGTGAGCTTACGGTCCAATGCGGCGCGCGCCACTCAGTCGCTGACGTCAGAAAGAGCTTCGGCTGATACCACGACGCCGGTTGCCCATATCTTGCCCCACGTGGTGGTTAGTGCGTATAAGGTCAACGACCCAACTCAGATCAAATACCAAGATCTCGGTAAGCATGTTATTATGAAGTAACCACGGGCGCCAACCAGGGCCAGACCCACCTCTCTCCTAGGTGGTCTCAACCTGCCCTGTTGCTCCGCCACAAAGTAACAGTCGGGGGCCGTCGGGAACCCAGGCTCACCTCTACCGGGATGGCGCCACCTGCCCCTTCAGCCGCCATCTCCGAACAGTATCATAAGTAATGTAACAGTACAAAGTATATAGCATATGCCCGTGATCACCTCCCGAAGTGATCACGGCCCAGTAGTATAGCATGGTAGACGGACAAGAGTGTATAGCCACTGATGGAACATGAGCATCCTATACTAAGCATTTAGGATTGCAGGTAAGGGTAACAACTGTAGCAACAATGACAGGCTATGTAGCAGAATAGGATTAACCGAAAGCAGTGACATGCTACACTACTCTAATGCAAGCAGTAGAGAGAAGGAATAGGCGATATCTGTGATCAAAGGGGGGGGGCTTGCCTGGTTGCTCTGGCAAGAAGGAAGGGTCGTCAACACCGTAGTCAAACTAGGGGTCGCCGGCAGTCTCGGGGTCTACCGGAAAGAAGTAATGGAGGGGTAACATAATAAATAACAGAGCAATCAAAGCAACACAAAGCATACCATGGTGATACGCGGTGCTTGGGGTGACCTAACGCAGTAGGAGGTGATACCGGCGAAAGGGGGAAACATCCGGGAAAGTATCCCCGCCGTTTAACGTTTTCGGACAGATGAACCGGAGGGGGAAAGTTGCATGTTTGCTATGCTAGGGATGTGTGGCGGATGAACGGGCTACGTATTCGGATTCGTCTCGTCGTTCTGAGCAACTTTCATGTAGAAAACATTTTCATCTGAGTTACGGTTTATTTTCTATGTTTTTCGAAAGTTTTAATTATTTTCTGAATTTATTTATCTATTTAATTCTAACATTATCTAGAATAGTGCATGCTGACGTCATCATGATGTCAGCATGATGTCAGCATGACATCAGCAGTCAACAGGGCGTTGACTGGGTCAATCTGACGTGTGGGTCCTGCATGTCATACTTTGTTTATTCTAATTTGAATTTAACTAATCTAATTACTGTTTAATTAATTAACAATAGTTAATTAGGTTAACTAAACAAGATTAATTAAGTTAATTAATTAATTAAATTTATTTTTCTTTTTTTCTTTTTCATAAAACCGGTCTGGCGGGTTGGGGCCCCACATGTCATAGGGCCACGGGCGCTAACGGGCGGTGGTTCACGGGCGGCGGTTGCGGGCACATAGGCGAGGGGCGGGCACTGTGGGCGCAGCCGCAACGGGCGCCGCCCAGCACCGCGGGGCGCCGGCGGCCACGGCAGAGCAGAGGCGAGGCCGCGGGGGTGCGGCTGCCGCCGCAGAAGGAGGGGGAGGGCGTCGGGGCCGGAGTGGGACGACGGGGGCTCAACGCAGGAGCGGA
>NC_057802.1:554341399-554349238 GCF_018294505.1 Triticum aestivum
CAGCAGCCATGCGCGGCGAGCAGGGGAGTCGGGCGCGTGCACGCGCGACGGTGCGCCGTGCGGTGCGAGTGCGGCCCGGAGCGCGGGCTCCGGCCCGGGTGCGCAGGGTGCGGCCAAACGAGCAGCAGAGTAGGCGGGGTGAGCGCCGGAAGCAGCGGCGACTAGCGGAGCCGCGGGGAGGAGGCCACGGCCGTGAGCGTGAGGAAAAGAGGAGGAGAAGGTGAGATCACGGGGGCCATAGGGATGGGGCAGCGGGGCGCGAGGAGGGCGATGGGGATGACGGCGTCGAAGAGGAAGTAGGCCCGCGAGAAGGAGGAGGCAAGCCGACGAGGTGGCGTCTTGGGCGGCCGCGGTGGTCGACGCAACGAGGGGGTGAGGCGTCGGCGTCGTCGTTCGAACCCCACCCCGATCCAGATGGGATCGAGAGGTGGTGGAGGGGAGAGGGAGGCAATGTGGGAGAGTGGGGGGTTACGGGTTAGGGATTCCCCCGAAGTGGGGATATGGAGGAGGGGAGTGGGCGCCGGCTGGGCCGGCCTGGCTAGCCGAGTGGCCAGCTGGGCCGAGGCCTAGCGAGGGGGGGGGGCTTTATTTTCTTTTGTTCTTTTTTTATCTATCCTTTTCGTTTTATTTCTTCGTTTCAGTTTTATTTTAGTTACACTTTATTTTTAGTTTAGTAAAATATGACAATAGCTCCAAAATAGTGTTTCAAAATAACCCACTACCCTAAAAAGTTTTACCTTAAAATAAAATAGTTTATCGTTTTATAAAATATTAAAGGCACTTATTTAATCATTTCAACTACTATTTTAATCATTTAAGAGTATTAAAACATTTTATAAAAGTGGGGTTTCTTCACCACAACTAACTTTGCATTACTTGGCACAAACCAGACATTTTAGTTTTAAAGTTTGAAAGCTTTTTATGTTTGCCTTTAATTCAATTTTGAATTTGAATCGGTTTTGAACTAACGCGAGATTAACTACAGTGACAGAGGTGATGTGGCATCATTAGCAGGGAATTACTGTAGTCTAATTATCCGGGCGTCACAATTCTCCTCCACTACAAGAAATCACATCCCGAGATTTAAGAGGTAGAGTAAGGGGGGAGGTTTGGTAACGAATCTAGCGGGTCTTCTCATCCTGGCTTGCTCTTCTCGAAGAGGCCGGGCCAATACATTGATGTCTTCATTTCTCTACTTCAGGTCATCATGATGAAATCGGCATCCTTTCTTCGGGAATTCCATCGTACTTACGAAAGAATAAAGGGTGGGCATTCCGGGAGAATAGACCTCTGCAAGGTCGACTATCTGGTCGATAACATCGAGGAAGGTGGCGGAAGTAACTCTCGAATTGAAACTTACGAAAATATCGAGAGCAAAGTAAGGAGGTATCATGGGACGTTTCGAGCGGGTAGGCAATCGTTCGATGCCTGTAACAGGGCGTGAAAAGGGGTTCAAAGCAATGGGAATAAGTATTGAGTCTCATACCAAAATTGATGATCTCTCGGAAGGTGGCTCGTGAATCACATACGAGGCCAAGTGCGAGGAATTAACTTTGGAAACCGGAGTGTATAGAAGAGTCAGGTTTCGATCCTGTGGAACTGTGGGTTATGGGCCCACCATGTGGGTTAAAAATAGGGAGGGTGATGACGTCTTGCACGATCATGTAAGCAAGGTATGTCAGAGGATAGCCTATCAGTTATGTCGGCAACAACATCAGTACCAAGGGCGAGGGACGAAGAGAACCATTTTCCTGCTCGTTGAACGAGGCGGACCAATAGGCGAAGTTCTCATCCATCGGTGTCTACCGGAATGTCATCAACAATAGTAATAGGTTCTTGCTGACAGAATTGTACACCGAGGTGTTTACATAAGCATGAGAATATTGCTGCTTAGCTCATATAGATCAGCAGAAAAGTTAAACCAAACAATGGAAAGGAAAATATGATTATCAGACCAAACATAACAATGGAAAGGAAAATGTGTTTGTACACATATTTCAAGGGTATATCCTTCCCAAGGGCAAGCAAAGCATGATATCCATGACAGGATATAATGTAGAAAACTCTTTGGGTAAGGGGAGAGAAATTTCAAGACATTACCCATACAGCGGTGTTTGGATAATTGAGAAGGAAACATTTTAGCATTGGGCTTCAAATGTTCTTGTTGAAAATCGGAGTACCACAGACATGCTTCGAGATAGCACTGACATGGTCACTCGGTAAAGATCAGACTTTGGATACACAAAGGATCCATCAGGAACAACTTATAGAATAAGTCTTACAAATTCCTCATGGATGAATGGCTAACCTTGCTAAAGAGGAAACTACACTAGGTCCTCCAGCCAGGTGTGCTAGGCCTGACATCACCTTACCGGGTCATATAAGGAACAATGTTATGACTCTTGGAAAAATGTTCCAACCATCATATCTGACCGAGATTTAGATCTGTTGGTGTCAGGATAACTCAAACTCAGGATGCCTGAGAAGAAAGGTGCAACACAATTTGTCGAGATGACATTGTAAGATTCTCGGGAATTGAACTACGAAAGCGAGTTCTGAAACAAGAGTTCATCATTAAACCAAGGAGAGGATGAGTAGGTGGCTGATCGACTCAGCGACAATTCCTCGAGATTTCCAACAAGCTGGATTTTCACAATTATGTGAACAAGGAGATAACATTTGTAAGATCAAATGATATAATGATGTATGCACGAGGAAAACATACAAAATTAAACATTGGTTGAAAGGTGCACCCGAAATATGGGTTGGGTTGCACGATCAATGTCAGAATGGTGACTTAATGAACAAAAGAATTAGAAGGAAACTATCAACCATTCACTTCAAAGCAATAGGGTTGCTAGAAGTTTTGAACTCACACATCAAAGTTCAATTGCCGGTGTTCTGATTAGAAACAACACGGGGACCAAGAAATGAACGGAGATGGCGAGAAGTATTACTATATCAAGTATTCTTAAGAGGTGGTTAAATTCCCATGAACTCTTGACATAAAAGATGGTAATACTCCAAGGTAAAGAAGACCAGATGCTGGATAGCAAGGAACTCAAGGTGTAACACAAAACACGAACAAGTTTGTGTTGGAGGGAAGTCAATAAAGTGGTCGATGATAACACAAATCATCAAGGGAAAGGATGGTATTTCTCATCATGAACTCAATTGATATCCAGGAAGAGCTCTGAATGCCAATGATGATCACGACACATTCGTCGAGAGATTTCATGAAGATGTAATCAGCTGGCGATGACATCAAGTCAAAGGAATGATGAAGCGAAAGGTTATTCGAACCAAGGATATGACACAAACTCGAATCAAGCTTGCTGTTCAAGGCAAAATGATATGATGAGGAAAAATCAATGAAAGCTTATCTCATCGTTGAAAGTTATGCTCCGGGAATAAGGACCAGGTAGCACAGTTAAAATCAGCACGATAATGATATAGCTAATTAGGCTAGGAATGATGTGATCGAGTATTAAATTTGTAAGCACTGAAGAGTTCTAATACTTGTTGAATCGCAACGCGAACTCGATTCAGTTATCGGCGTCTTTGAGTGTTTAATAACTCAGAGGCCGTGAAAAAATTGAATCAGTGAGAATGTAGTACTTGATGAAGAACTCATAAGAAGTTATGCAGTTTCGTGATAACCTCGAGATAGCAGGGTGTAATACTCGCCGAAAGATCAAAGTAAAGGTTGGACAGGTGTATTGATCCACATAAGACAAGTGCTTAAGCTTGCCCAAAAATGGGATCAAAGAAGAACATATGGTCGGAACCACGATTGCAAAGGATCAATTCACCGATACCAAAGGATATTATATCAAGGAAATAGTTATTATTACAAGAAGCTTCCATGATAGGATCTACATCGTGTCCTTGGGCATGAACACAAAGTTCAAGGTCGACTCCCACTTCTCTAATGCATAACCTTTCATTCACTTCTCATTTTCGAAGAAGTTGTAATGTTGAAATTTTATCTAGCAAAATACCAGAAGAGTATGGCCTGTGAAATCATTCGGGCTCACATAGATTAGGTAAGTCATTGGTTCAACCCATCGGGGCATCTTAGGAATATATACCACAAACCTCATAGTAAACATCATCAACTCGAGAGCAGAGCATGGTTGGCCAAAACAGAGAATAAGATTTATCAATGGTATTATGTATCAGGGAAAGAACTTCTCAAGATTTTTGGATAAGAAGGACACTGTCGGGTGATAGTTCATGAAAGGATCCGACGGTCCATAGCGAAGCTAATGTGAGTATCGTCACACAACCAGAGGAAGAAACAATGCAAAGGCATTGGATTATAGAAGCAACTGGCTAATTGAAAGCTCACATGTAAAGGAATTATGATTTCCAAATCAAAGGATCAAAAGCAAAAGCTCTGATTAAGGATGAATAAGTTGAGTAAGCTTAGGGGTAAAATCGACAACAATTTGATTGGTCGAGATTCAGCTCATGTTTAAAATGACGTCTGAGCCAGAAGGATGAATTCTAGGATCTGATCGAGGACCGCGAGCATTCGCAAATTATTGAATCAATGGACTCAAAATGATAGTGACAAAGGATGCCAATTAGATTACTTATGGGATTAACCATAATGCAACAAGCGAGAATTTCAAGGGCAATAAGCTGCTGCAGATTTTCGGAAGATCGAATAGTATTTCGAAGACCTTTCTGAAATACATGAATCAACTGGGGATGAGCGGATACTCGATAAGTGTGGGAAAATTATCCGTAGGGGTATTCATGGGGCAAGAACTACAAGGCGGTAAGCTCAAAGGATTCTCGGAATAATGAAGAGCAGTTCGAGGCATCTTGTATTAACAAGATCAATGGGGTTGAACGTAAGACTGGCAAGTGTATGCAGTTATCCCTGATATAACAGTGGTAGCTAGGGAATGCAAAAAGCGATGACACAAAGTCTTGAGAGAACACCATAAAGTATCTTCAGAATCTTCTGGTGCAGCAGGCGATCATCTGTACTAAGGGGCTCTCGGGAGGAAGTGGTCAGGAGATCCTAATGTTTGAGTTAGTAAAACCATTTAAACCCGAATAGAAGAGAGTTCAGAGTCCCAGAGTATTGATCAAGGAGTAAAAGATCCTAGTACCACCCAATGGCGTCGTGGGCCCATAAGACTCACAACCATGTTAGTAAAAGTTTTGTAGTGACTAGGCTCGACTTCGGCCAAGGAATGGGGAAACGAGATTCCTACAGGCAGTCAGCTCTGATACAAACTTGTGATGCCCCCGATTCAATCGTACACTAATCATGCACGCAAACGTGTACGATCAAGATCAGGGACTCACGGGAAGATATCACAACACAACTCTAAAACATAAATAAGTCATACAAGCATCATAATACAAGCCAGGGGCCTCGAGGGCTCGAATACAAGTGCTTGATCATAGATGAGTCAGCAGAAGCAACAATATCTGAGTACAGACATAAGTTAAACAAGTTTGCCTTAAGAAGGCTAGCACAAACTGGGATACAGATCGAAAGAGGCGCAGGCCTCCTGCCTGGGATCCTTCTAAGCTACTTCTGGTCGTCGTCAGCGACCTGCACGTAGTAGTAGGCACCTCCGGTGTAGTAGGAGTTGTCGTCGATGGTGGCGTCTGGCTCCTGGGCTCCAGCATCTGGTTGCGACAACCAGGTAGAAAGGAAAGGGGGAAAAAGGGGAAGAAAAGCAACCGTGAGTACTCATCCAAAGTACTCGCAAGCAAAGATCTACACTACATATGCATGGGTATATGTATAAAGGGGCCATATCGGTGGACTGAACTGCAGAATGCCAGAATAAGAGGGGGATAGCTAGTCCTATCGAAGACTACGCTTCTGGCAGCCTCCATCTTGTAGCATGTAGAAGAGAGTAGATGCTAAGTTCACCAAGTATCGTCGCATAGCATAACCTAATCGGCGATCCTCCCCTCGTCACCGTGTGTGAGAGCGATCATCGTGTTATATCTGGCACTTGGAATGGTGTGTTTTAGTAAGTATCCGGTTCAAGTTGTCATAAGGTCAAGGTACAACTCCGGGTCGCGTGTTACCGTGGACACGGCTATTCGAATAGATCAACTTCCCTGCAGGGGTGCACCACATTACCCGACATGCTCGATCCCTCTGGCTGAGCACACTTTCCTGGGTCATGTCCGGCCTCAGGAGATCAACACGTCACAGCCCTACCTAGGCTCAACAGAGAGGTCAACACGCCGGTCTAAATCCTATGCGCGCAGGGGTCTGGGCCCATCGCCCATTGCACACCTGCACGTTGCGTACGCGGCCGGAAGCAGACCTAGCCCCCTTAATACAAGCGTGAGGTTACGGTCCATGCGGCCCGCGCCGCTTAGTCGCTGACTTCGGAAACAGCTTCGGGTGATACCACGAAGCCGGTTGTCCATATCTCGTCCCACGTGGCGGTTACTGTGTATAAGGTCAACGACCCAACTTAGATCAAATACCAAGATCTCGTTAAGCGTGTTATTATGAAGTAACCACGGACACCGACCAGGGCCAGGCCCACTCTCTCCTAGGTGGTCTCAACCTGCCATGTCGCTCCGCTACAAAGTAACGGTCGGGGGCCGTCGGGAACCCAGGCCCACCTCTACCGGGAAGGAGCCACCTGCCCCTTCAGCCCCATCTCCGAACAGTATGATAATTAATGTAACAGTACAAAGTATATAACATATGCCCGTGATCACGTCCCGAAGTGATCACGACCTAGTAGTATAGCATGGCAGACGGACAAGAGTGTAGGGCCACTGATGGAACACTAGCATCCTATACTAAGCATTTAGGATTGCAGGTAAGGGTAACAACTGTAGCAACAATGACAGGCTATTCTGCAGAATAGGATTAATCGAAAGCAGTAACATGCTACACTACTCTAATGCAAGCAGTAGAGAGAAGGAATAGGCGATATCTGGTGATCAAAGGGGGGGGGGGAGCTTGCCTGGTTGCTCTGGCAAGAAGGAAGGATCGTTAACACCGTAGTCGAACTAGGGGTCGCCGGCAGTCTCGGGGTCTACCGGAAAGAAGTAACGGAGGGGGAACATAATAAATAACAGAGCAATCAAGGCAACACAAAGCATAACATGGTGATACGCGGTGCTAGGGGTGACCTAGTGCAGTAGGAGGTGATACCGGCGAAAGGGGGAAACATCCGGAAAAGTATCCCCGTCGTTTCGCGTTTTCGGACAGATGAACCAGAGGGGGAAAGTTGCATGTTTGCGATGATAGGGATGTGTGGCGGACGAACGGGCTGCGTATTCCGATTCGTCTCGTCGTTCTGAGCAACTTTCATGTAGAAATTTTTTTCATCTGAGCTACGGTTTATTTTCTATTTTTCTAAAGTTTTAATTATTTTCTGAATTTATTTATATATTTAATTCTAACATTATCCAGAATAGTGCATGCTGACGTCATCATGATGTCAGCATGACGTCAGCGGTCAACAGGGCTTTGACTGGGTCAATCTGACGTGTGGGTCCCGCATGTCGTAGTCTGCTTATTCTAATTAGGATTTAACTAATCTAATTACTGTTTAATTAATTAACAATAGTTAATTAGGTTAACTAAACAGGATTAATCAAGTTAATTAATTTGTTTCATTAATTAATTAACTAAATATATTCTTATTATTATTTTTTCTTAATCTTTGTTTTCATAAAACCGTTCTGGGGGGTTGGGGCCCCACATGTTATAGGGCCACGGGCGCTAACGAGCGGTGGTTCACGTGCGTCGGGCGGCGGTTGCGGGCACATAGGCGAGGGGCGGGCGCCGTGGGCGCCGCCGCAACGGGCGCCGCCCAGCACCGCGGGGTG
>NC_057802.1:554350005-554428655 GCF_018294505.1 Triticum aestivum
GCGGGTGCGCGCGCGGCAGCGGACAGGCAGCAGCAATGCGCAGCGAGCAGGGGAGGCGGGCGCGTGCGAGCGCGACGGTGCACCGTGCGGTTCGAGTGCGGCCCGGAGCACGGGCTCCGGCGCGGGTGCACAGGGTGCGGCCAAACGAGCAGCAGAGTAGGCGGGGTGAGCGCGTGCGCGTGAGGAAAAGAGGAGGAGAGGGTGAGCTCATGGGGGCCGTAGGGATGGGGCAGTGGGGCGCGAGGAGGGCGACGGGGACGACGGCGTCGGAGAGGAAGCAGGCCGGCGAGGAGGAGGAGGCAGGCCGGCGAAGTGGCGTCTCGGGCGGCGGCGGTGGTCGACGCAGCGAGGGGGTGAGGCGTCGGCGGCGGCATTCGAACCCCACCCCGATCCATATAGGATCGAGAGGTGGTGGGGGAGAGAGGGAGGCGATGTGGGAGAGTGGGGGGTTACGGGTTAGGGATTCCCCCGAAGTGGGGATATGGAGGAGGGGAGTGGGCGTCTGCTGGGCCGGCCTGGCTAGCCCAGTGGCCAGCTGGGCCGAGGCCCAGGAGGGGGGGCTTTATTTTCTTTTGTTCTTTTTTTATCTGTCCTTTTCCTTTTATTTATTCGTTTCTGTTTTATTTTAGTTACACTTTATTTTTAGTTTAGTAAAATATGACAATAGCTCCAAAATAGTGTTTCAAAATAACCCACTACCCTAAAAAGTTTTACCTCAAAATAAAATAGTTTATCATTTTATAAAATATTAAAGGCACTTATTTAATCGTTTCAACTACTTTTTAATAATTTTAGAGTATTAAAACATTTTATAAAAGTGGGGTTTCTTCACAACAACTAACTTTGCATTACTTGGCACAACCCGGACATTTTAGTTTTAATGTTTGAAAGCTTTTGTTGTTTGCCTTTAATTCAATTTTGAATTTGAATCGGTTTTGAACTAACGCGAGATTAACTACAGTGAGGTGACATGGCACCATTAGCAGGGAATTACTATAGTCTAATTATCCAGGCGTCACAGCCGCCTGACGTAACAGCCATTGGTTGCAAATGGGTCTTTAAGAAGAAAACCGATGTGGATGGAAATGTTCAGATCCACAAAGCTCGGCTAGTCGCTAAGGGTTATGGACAAGTTCAAGGAATTGACTACGACGAGGCTTACTCGCCGGTAGCAATGCTGAAGTCGGTGAGGATCGTACTAGCTATAGCTGCATATTTCGACTACGAGATATGGCAGATGGATGTCAAAACAGCTTTCCTTCATGGAAATTTAACTAAGGACGTGTATATGCTACAGCCCGAGGGTTTTGTCGATCCGACTAGCACTAGTAAGGTATGCAAGCTCAAGAGATCCATTTATGGGTTGAAGCAAGCATCTCGGAGCTGGAATATTCGTTTTGATGAGGTCGTCACTGGTCTCGGTTTCATCAAAAGCGAAGAGGACGCTTGTTTATACACGAAGTTAAGTGGGAGCTCGATAGTGTCTTTGATCTTGTATGTGGATGACATATTGTTGATTGGGAACGATGTTTCGATGCTGAACTCAGTCAAGGAGTCATTGAATGGCAAGTTTTCGATGAAGGACCTTGGTGAGGCAATGTACATTTTAGGCATTAAGATCTATAGAGATAGATCGAGGAGGCTGCTCGGCTTAAGCCATAGCACGTGCATAGATAAAGTGTTGAAGCGGTTCAACATGAGTGAGGCAAAGAAAGGGTTCTTGCCACTCTCACATGGTATAAGGCTATGCGAGACTCAGAGTCCTTCGACATCTAATGAGCGAAGCAGGATGAGTAGGATTCCGTATGCCTCGGCAATCGGATCCATCATGTATGTCATGATATGTACAAGGCCTGATGTTGCTTTTGCAATAAGCCTAACAAGCATATACCAGGCCAACCCAGGTGAGAGCCACTGGGTAGCGGTAAAGTCTATTTTGAAGTACCTGAAAAGGACTAAAGAGATGTTCCTAGTTTATGGAGGTGAGGAAGAGCTTGTCGTATGGGGTTACGCCGATGCTAGTTCCAAACCGACAGAGATGATTGTCGATCACACTCTGGATTCGTGTACGTCATGAACGGAGGAGCAGTGAGCTGGATGAGTTCCAAGCAAGATACGGTGGCCGATTCTACCACAGAAGCCGAATACATTGCGGCTTGTGAAGCTGCAAAGGAAGGTGTTTGGATCCGGAACTTTCTGGATGATCTTGGTATTTCCCAGCCTCGGTAAAACGTTGGACTTTTATTGTGATAATTCTGGTGCCATCGCACAAGCCAAGGAGCCGAGGAATCACCACAAGGTCAGACACATAGATCGGAAATATCACCTGATATCAAAGATCGTAAAGAATGGTGATGTAGAGTTATCCTAATTCACAGGGACGCAAATGTTGCAGATCCGTTGACTAAGCCGCTTCCACAACCCAAGCATGAGGGGCACGTTAGAGCTATGGACATTCGATGTCTATTTAATTGACTCTAGTGCAAGTGGGAGACTGTTGGAGATATGCCCTAGAGGCAATCATATATGATGATATTTCCTATGTGTTTATGAATAAAGATAGTCATTGGACATTATCAATGATGTGTATCAGCAAGTACGTGACTTGTTTGTGGGACTATGCATTGTATGATGACTGTCCTAAAAGGTCCCTTGTCGAAGGGCTTTGTGGACGCGCAGCCGACTAGACTAGCATATGACACGGTTGATGGCTTGGTCTCACTAGCCATGCAGCATTGGATGCTAGCCGGATAATATGGACTTGGAAAGGTCTGGTCGGATTCGACGTAGTCGGATCCGAGTCGAGATAAGGTCCGAGTCGGATAGACCCAACTATGAGACGCAGCGATATGTCATCTGTGAGTCTCTAGTACAACATACGTTCTATGTCCTAAGACCTGAGCTGGCACATGTACTCGGGATGGTGACAGACCTGCTTTGGGCCGACCAAACTCTACTCCATGACTGGGTAGTTACAAAGGTATGTTTCGGGCTTGTCCAGACCCATGCTCCGAGACATGGTCGAGCAAGATGGGATTTGCCCCTCCGATCAGGAGAGATATACTCTGGGCCCCTCGTGTGATCCGACCAGGATAAGCATGGCCATCCGACAAGGAGTATGAGATAATCCGGATAGTGGTCGGCATCACTGGAACGAGAAAGAGGTCGGGCTAGCACAAGGATGACAGACTCGCCTTGAGCCCGAGAATATATATCGTGTGGCAAAAGGAATGGAAGTATGATGTACAGGTTCGCTAACTAGCTTCATAGTCTGCTTAATGTTCGGCATGCCTTGCTAGAGGCCGCTACCAACCGTGCAGTTTGCACGCGATCTGAATTGCGACCAAGCCGGGTTGAACCTAAGGGGTCGCGCGCTTAAGGGAAGGAAGCTACGAGGTCGGATCCGAGGACACTGGTCGGATGTGATCCGAGCTGTAATCGTATTGTGGCCGAGTTGACTTGTGGGCTTTAGGGTCCGTGCGAGGCCCAAGTGTTGAGCCCATGACAGACGCCTATATAAAGTGGAGGTGCGGCACACTCAGGCGATTGATCGCTTTGGTGCTGTCACTAAGGTTTGCATGTGTTGCGGGCAGCCACATCCACCCTCCGCCGGTTGTGTGATCGGACCTAGCAGTCCGCCGCACGACGTTCCTCCTGCACACGCGGATACCGTTATAGGCGGTGCACTTGGGCCGCTCCGGCGAACCTGTACGTGGGAACTAACGACCGGCTGTTCGAGGGATCTCGGACGAGGAGGAGACGATCCACGCGGACACGCTGCCCCAACTCTTCTTCCACTGCACGGCACTACGCGTCTAGTGGTAACGAACTATGATCCATCTCCCGTAGCATGTTCTTGGTTGTTCCGCGCATAGAAAATTTTAATTTGCAGTCAACACATCCTACCGTAGAACCCAACAGAATCATCATACACAAAGTAATTTTGAGCTCTCACTATGCCCAATCGATCCAAAACACAGTACTCCGTCCGTCTCATAATTTAATTTAAGACAATTTTACAGGCTAACATAGCTTGTAAAATGGTCTTGCGTTATGTACATACTAGCTTCTGAAGCACGTGGCATACCCCACGCCCCACACGTGAGAATGCTTGCTTGCATTCTCTATTGTTGGTCTGGGTGAAGGTACAAAATGCTTTGTAGTTTTTTTTAGGATAACTGCAATATTTCTTAACCAGCAAAGGTTACAAACATAGCGCATAAACAGCATCGCCGAGAGAGCACGAGAGATCACAGGTGTCCCAACACAAATGAAAAAAGACCCCTAATGAAAGGGAAAGTACAATCTTGTCCCGAGGGCCTTAAAGAAGAAAGAGTCAACACCAGCCGCCGATGACCGCCGCCGCCATCGAGCCAAACAGCAATGGAAGACGCCTGAAACCACCCAAGCCCTGAACCGAGGGCACACCATCGCCGGGAACGGCTTTCTGAGTCGAAGATGAGCCCCGCGGCGAACCGTAACTGTTGTGGCACGTCGACCGGGGAACGTCCCCGTGCAAATCCTCGGCTCCAGCTCCGGCACCTCCGATCGATGAAGTGGAGGGAGAATCACCAGATCTGCCGCCACAAACCACCACTTGAGCGTTGGGCCACCAAATCTCTCGCCAGCTACCACGGCCACCGCACGGGTGACCAATGCCGGACCGAGCACTCCTGTGTAGGACTCCACCGGCTTCCCATCGACACCGGAGAACATGTCGACGAAGCAAAGATGAAGCCAAGGAAGCAAAACTCTCGATCTGGTCGATGGCGACGCCTCCGCGGCCAAACCCGAGCATACCAAGCCCGTCGTCGCGCGCGCCGGCCAGGCCAAACCTAACCTCACCGCCCAAGATGAATGGCAGGAATCTACGCTGATGGCCCGTTGATCCCGTCCGAGAGAAAGACAAGCTCGTGGTGGATCGAGCCCCGGAAGAACAAAATGCCAACGGTACGCCGCCTCCAACCAAGCATCGTCCCTACGAAAACGCGTCTGAGCTGCGGCCGCCACCGACAACGGGCCCACGGGCCAAAGCAACGCCAGGACGAAGACATACTCGCGTGGAGCTCCTCCATCGCCCCCCGAGCCAGAGCCGAGGACAACACCGACGAGCGCCCAATCTGATCAGGCGCTCGATTCAGATCAGACGCCGACGAGAAACGCAGCACTCGAAGCACACCAAGCCACAGACGTCTCCGCCACTCTCACCGCCCAGCCAGGGCCAAGCGCGAAGCTGAGGAGACCACCCCAATAGCAAAAGCCTAGTTACAGAGCCACCAAACTACACTATATACACAGCCCACCCGTGGATATGGGCCCCCCTCAGCTCACGACGCCTACGAGGGCGACGAAAATGAGGGGACCCAATGAGATAAACGGCGGGAGCCCAGGCGCTGAGGTCGCCAACCGAGTCACCTCTCCTGTCTACTTTAGCGAGAGGAAAGTTGTGGTCGACTCGTTAGGAATGCTTTGTAGTTGTGTTTGCGTTAGAAAGCTATATGTTTCTTGGTTTGTTTCAGAGGTGATATTATGTATTCTGGTGGGTACAGGGTGCATCAGTGGGACAACGAAGTTCAACGGACACGGAGGGTTACCGATCCCTCTGGCTTAAGAGGCGCTACTCTGGCTCCTTCATGACTCTTCCTCGTCGTCGTCTGGCGATTCCTCTGATGAGTCTCCGTTGATGCCTCCCGAGTGGGTGTTTGAGCATTCTCCTCTAGATCTTTCCTTCATTAGCTAAGTCCTTCGCTAATATCTCCTTTCTTATTTCCCTCCATTTCACAGGCCAACTCGAACGCACAACCCCAAATGAACGTCTGTTTTGTCAGGATTCTGTTTGTTTGGGTCGGGGAATGGTGCGGCGTATGGATTCCCATCCGTTTGGGGTCATACGTGGAGTTGGCCTCATATTATTGCCTCCAGAAATCATGTCTCCTCTGTCGGTCGGCCTCCATCTCTCGCAAATCCCCTTATCCAAATCTTCGTCGTCATCTTTCCCCGGACCTCTTCTTCTCTCCATCCCCTTCCTGCTACCTCCTCTTACTCCCCTTTCCATTCCGTTTTGCAAATCGTCCATGTTTCCCAACGCTGTTGTAGTCTGCATTTGGCTGCTGATTTTCAGTCGGTCCCATCCCAGATAGGCAATTGATATCCCGAAGAACCCAAGGATCTTCCGAGGTCATTCCAGCAGGTCGTTCATGTCGGTATGTATGCTGTGCCGGAATCGGAGCATCCCGTGCCGGTGCAAGGTGATATGTCCGACACTGGGGTTCGTGGCCTTTATGGTGACTATAGGGATTGAGTGGCCGCTCGGACTAGTCGCATCTTCCATGACCCAAAATCTAATTGTTGTTTCCCTTGACACTCAAGTTGGGGCTAGTTGGTCCATCTTCCATGACCAAAAATGTGGAGCTGGTTTATTATTCCTAGGAAGTAATGGGTTGCCGATGGATCAAAACCAACCTCGGTCCTCTCACGGCATTGTCTTCGAAGAAGAATTTGTGGCTTGGTCATCCCTGGTAGTGATGGACATCGTAGGCATATATGTAGAGTCATTTTACAGTGCATCCGGACGATATGGACCGTCCGTCGAAGTGAATTCGACGGTCCAGATCCGATGCAATAGACTGATGTCACGTGTATTATATCAGACCCCGAGGGGCATTTTCGGGAGAAAAAATATTTCGAACTGATCTGATTTTCCCTCCCAAATATTTCGAGGGTATTCTCGGTACGAATTTCAGGGCTATTTTCGGTTCGATATTTATCCCGTTCACTAGGGTTTATTCCTCGCCGCCGCTACGGTTTTAATCCTCGCCGGCAGGATCTAGCCGCTCGTCGCGGCCCCTCCCTCCCTCGTCGCCGGGAGGATCTAGCCGCGCGTCGCGGCCCCTCCCTTCCTCCACCCCAATTCCCTCGCGATCTCGCACCACCTTTTCAACGAACACGAGAGGAGGCCCACTGCCCTCCCCCGCGGCGGCCGCCGACGAAGAGTCGGCGCCATCCCACCTCCCAGTCCTCCATGCGGGTGCCTATAGCCACAAGGTTATAGGCAACCTCTTTCCCACACCCCAATTGGTTGTTTGCGTCCTCTACATATCATTTCTCAGCCATGGCTGCAGCTTTGATCTGGCCATGCATCTCGTCCGATGGCAAGGTGGTTGGGTATGGATCATGTTCTGCGGGACTAGATGAAGCCGGCCGCCGGCCTCGACGGCCAGCCCCATTCGTCCAGCCCCGACTGCTTGATCTACGAACGTTCAATCGTTGCATTCAACATGTATTCTTTCAATTTGGCTGATAGGTGAGATTTGGAGATCAATAGAGATGATAAGCTATTAATTTTGGAATGTACTATAAACAATTCATAGCTTATGTTGCTCAATATTTATGATGCTCGCTTCTTCTTGTGCAATTGCTGGACTGGGATCAACAGACTTGGCATGTGCTTTATATGAAAAATTAGATTCACATGGGATATCCACCTTTTCAAGATTGCTGTTAAGTCTTATTATGATGTTTTAGCCTTGTTAAAGGGAGAGTAATGGTCCTCGCAAAAAGCAGAGAGAAAGGAATGAGCATTCGATTCTTCCATATGTTGCATTTCATTCTTCCGTGTTTAGTTATGTCCAACATTTGTTACATGCACACACTTGACAAGGTTAGTACAAGTAGTAATTTTTCCTCTGTTTTGCAGGGCTATGACAGAACATGCTATGTGATTCCCTGAGGCAGGATGGATGTACCATGGCCACACCACTGTGCTCCTGAAGGTGATCGCTTCAATTCAGCGTTGCAGCACCTGCAGAGGCCCCCTATGGTACGTGCTTTTACTCTTGTTATCCTATGCTCTATTTTTTTGGCTTTGCGGCCTGCCTACGAGACATAGCTGGGATTGCGTGTTGAATCAGGCAGTATTTTTGACTTCTGTTGTGAGGCTATGCTCATGCTTTAATAAATTTTTCTCTCGTATGAAAATAGACATATCATAATCCATTATTCTTCTAGGGTTGCCCCAGGCACCATTACTGTCACATGGTAGTAAAAAGCAAATATAGATTTCTACGAGATCCCGTAGAGACCAAATTTATTTCAAGCAAAATATAGTAACCAATATTATTGAAGTTTTACAACTTGACTCATGTGCAATGGACTAAGAACACGGCTAGGAAACCTTCTTCGGGACTAAAACCCAACCACACCCTACTCTATCGCTTTATGGCCAAGTGTACACTCCACATGTAAGAATGAACCACAATGCTGGACTAACTGCTTGCATCCTCGTCGTGTTCAACCGCAGCTGCATCCGATTGCCTAGCATGGTACTGCTTGAACCTAGTCCTGTATTTCATTTTGTTGTAGGGTGAATCGACAAGCACAACAGGTAGCTCTCTTCTGAATTTGTCGATGTAGGCCTGCATGCGAGGATATGTTAGTATCGTTCCATATGTTTCAGAAAATGACAGAATTTTAGGTGTTACTCTACGTACTTCGTCATATTGCAACCTCAGTTTTACTCCCGTAAATAATTCGATGTTCTTCAGCATGTACAGTGCACAACAAGAACTGCAACATTTTATGTTGTTAGATCAGCATTTCAGATATTAACAATCTAAAACAAAAACAAAAGCTAATATTGTTGACTGACGTCTCATCGGATTTTGGCACATTAATATTCCGTACTGGCCATTGCGTCACGTTAATGTCTTCCCATGCATTGCTTTCAATCCCATTGACTCGCATCGCTGCTCTCAGATGTGCTTCCATCCCACGTACCTGCAAGCCCAATGGGATGAGAAGTTGCCTACGACTAATACTTACATACGATGTTAAATCCTTTCTTATAATTAAATATGTTGAAATTCTCACCACGTTATTTACTTCTCTGGGTATCATACAGTGGAAAAGTGAATCAAGAACCTGAATCTCCTTCCTTCTGGGGTTTACGACCACAAGGAACCAGTGGGTGTTTAAACTATTCGTAGGTAGGAAAACCTGGAGTGCACAGATAATTAGATCAACGTGCATAGTAATAAAAAAATCTGTTCTACGTCAGCTTAAAATACCATATCATGTTTCAGGTAGGTGGTGCCTTGTGTTGTTCCAGGAATGCCTGCCAAAGCGTCCTCGTAGCACTCCTCTATCCTACCATCTCTTTCGAGCTTAGCGACGCCGGCCACCCTCTCAATGTAAACCAGTTGGCCGTCCCTTGTGTCAATTGGTTGATCATGACGCATGAGCTGGATCGCAGCATCAACCACCTACAACAATAATCAAGTTAATTGTATTGTACAAAAATGAAACTTCATAAACTAATTTGTGAAATACTATCTTACTTCGTCACCCAACCATACGCCATCTTCAGATTCATCTTTATGGGTGAGGCATTGCAAATGCTTTGATAGCACGACAATGTCATCAACTAAGACCATTTGTTTTTCACGATTTGTAGTGTTGATCAGTGACGCCACGAAATCCTGTCGAACCACGTCTAGCTGGTCCCTCTGGGTTTCAGGAACTTCTGACCTCTTTTTTAAGTTGCTAGAGCCGATTTTCCTCTTTTTACTGTTCGTGTCCTCGGAATCATTTGTACACTCTGATGGAGTCTTGTTTTTCCTTTTTTTCTTCTCAGTGTCGTACGAAGCATACTCGTCATTCTTAAATAATTGCAATACCACCCTTTTCTTTTCGCCCCCATGATTTGGTGGCGTCGATTCAACCACACTTACTTGTTGCTGCTTTTGAAAGGATTCATCATGGCTGTCATCATCTGTGAAGGCACGGGGCTCTTCAGGATCTCGCGATCCCGTAGCCTTCACAGAGTGCTGCTTACTCCGTCTGTTGAACGGATTCTGTCAGACGAAATAAACCGCGTGTTAGCCTTTAGCAGATTCTTGCTCAATTATAGGTAAAATGTGCATCACCTGGAAATCTTCAAGGCTTGTGGTGGCTTTGGAATGCATTTGCTTATCAAAACTAGGAGCTCCCTGGATATCATCCACCTCTTTCAAAAGCTTATGAATACCACTGAGATCCTGTTTGATTTTTGCAGCAGCTCTTTCGAATGCTTCATCCTGTACGTGGAAGATCAAATGTTATTTCTGAAACGACAATGATTGTTTCATAATTAAGTTAACATGCGTACGTCAAAATCTTCATCAAGGTTCTTCATGGGGGGCTCCATGTCATCATTTTTTATTCCCTGCTTACAATCGTGCTTAGCAGCGACCTCCGTGACATCCTTTTGTTTCCCCTGGTCAGAAGCCTGCTCAGCATTCTCAACAGAGGCCTCCATTGGGTGTGAAGGTGCCCCGAGGTCAGATAGACGTATGTCCTCCACTCCTGGAAATATTCCATCGTGTTTTTCTTAAAAATACATGTTAGTCTGGGGTGTTTTGATAGTAAACTAAATTAGAAAAGAACTTGTACACGTAAATTTCCAATTATATATACTAATCTCATAATTCTAGGCTTACCTTCAATTCTTTGATGAGGTCCTCCGTGAGCTTGCCATTTGTACGGGTACGCCTAAGGCACTCATCCATTTTCTTTTCAAGGGTGCACATCCTATGGTTTTGTTCTGTACCGGACTCCCGCACGAGGGAGGCAACTTCTTGCAAATCAGTCAATACACGTCCGACGAGTACCTTAATCTGAGACTTTGAAACAGTTAGAATCATATAACTTCATACTAGTTGGAATGTTACAATATATATTTGTGCCTTATGTAACTCATTTACCTGAGCGCCAGTCTTCGGTTTGGCCAGCGTACCATCTCGTGCTGGAATGAAAGGCCTCATCAGGTCCTCAACATACTGCAGTTTAGTGTCGTTAGTATGATTTAGAAAATATATATGTTACATAATCCAGGCAATGTGCTGACATTTTACCTCTCCAACTCCCAGATAATTATTCTGGATTATATTGTCAACCTTTTTTGCCTTCTCCTCGCTCCAGTTCTGGATCAGCGGCCTTAACCTTGATTCATACGAGATGCTAGAGTCCAATTGGTGCACTCTGAACTTCTCGTAGTACCATGTCTGCATGACAACAAAAGCAGTTTACAAACATTCCCGTACATTATGTAATGTATGTTAGGTAACTGATAATTGTACTACTACGAATTACCTGCAGCAGTGGTAGATTCCCCTCCAGAATTGCCTCACCATTTACAAAATTCTTCACGCTATCCATAAGATAGTCAAGCGTTAGCTGTCCAAGATTTGTGCCCTTTATCGTCTCAACGTTTCTAACAATCCCAATATATTTGTTATCCACATACTCCTCTTTTGTTCGGCATACATATTTGCCTATGGTGTACAAGACAAATGGCCTGACAAAATTTGGTGTGCTGTCGACTTTCATCTTGGCTAGCAATCCTTTGAAAGTTATTTTGGTGTCATTACGGTCTTTCAGTTTCTTCCACAACTCCATATTATCATCAAGATTTGAAGGGACGTGCTTCTTCCCATGGCAGGGCATGCCTGTTATATGCGCTACATCTTCTAGTGTGATCCTACATGGTCTCCCATTGATGATAAAGGCATCCTGCTCTGCATCATATGAATTAGCGATGGCCAGGCAGAGTACACGTCTAATTTTGATGCTAGGTGTCTTGAGAAGTCCACCCAGTCCTATCAACTGGATGTACATCCTTTGCTGCGTGTTTAATCCGTTTATGAACTCCTCATATGGCGGCAAAGAAGCATCCTGGGTTCAATGGATGTGCAAGTGTGATTAGATTCAGCATGGTATACAATTTAAACACTCATACAGACGAATACACTTATATATACCAACATAAAAATTGTGCTCTACGCTACTGCATGAGGTACAAGCATGCTGAGTTCCATGTATGTGCAAATACTATCATGTGATTCAGCTTGGTTACGTTTGAACGGTCATCTAAGGTAATCTCCATTGCAAGGCACTTATCTGAAATAAAATAAAGATTGGAAAATAAAAAACTATCCAACCGTGGTCTCCTCAACTCTAGGCGCTAATCATGGTCAGTAGTATGGAATTAAAACATGGGCCATCGATGCCTTCCATAACTCGTGCGGAAGGAAAAAAAGAAGGCAAGCGCCCGCTGCACTAATTGGCATCGACAAGACCAGACGCTAAGATTTAGCCTGGAATTAATCAATGAACTGCCAATCTGGTAGGAAACAAATCCTAGCGCCCTCCCCTAACGCCCCCAACTTAATTTGTTTAAAAACGTGATGAGTTACATGAATATGCAAACAACGAGTGGGGTCGCAGCAAGAGTTCATGGGAGGAAGATCGTGGCACGAAAAATAGCAGCTGCTGAGATCATGGGGAGTTACCAAAGGATTCATGTTTGGCTCCGTCGTTCGGTCTTGCTGGATTCCTGGGTTGCTCCGTCCTTCTGTCTTGCTGGTTTGGGCGGCGCAGAAGGACGAACTATGATCTACGAGGTTTCAAAGGATCCCTATTTATAGGGATCGTGACAACCCGGGCATATATCTACGTATAGATTTCTTTGGTTGGAGGAAATCAAGGGAGGGGACCCACCTGGTTGAATATTAGGGGGGGCGTGGAGAGTTTAGCAAAGGTAAGTTATGGTTTAAAAAACCAAGGTAAGTTGCATAACAACACGTAGGTCTCCTGAGAATCACGATCATCAAAAAGATATCGTTCCCGTTTCTTTGAAAATCAGCCAAAAGAACTGGACCGCTTTTATTATTGCTTATAAGTAGTTCACTGGACCTCTTTTAGGATGAAAACTAGTTCTAAAGTCAACTAAGATTGAGTCTTCACACGTGAAGTATTTTACTCTGTTGTGAAGCTATTTTATTGCCTCTCCGATCTTGCGTGCTCATGCTCATACCTTTTTTCCTCATATATGTGAGACCAAATTTTGTTAATAATACTGAATCATGTCTGGTGCTGCTCAAGATGGCACGACACCATGGTTTTCACTTCGGTGAGATTTCGATGAAATAACTGAACTTCATTCATTTCAGCACTCACTGCAATATTTGCCTTTCAGCCAAAATATTTCAGCCTCAATTTCGGCCAAAATATTTCAGCACTCGCGATGTTAAAAAAATTCTGAAACTTCTAACTAGCGATGCCAAAATATTTCAGCACTCACTGAAATTTTTCTGAAACTTCTAACTAGCGATGTTAAAAGAATTCTGAAACTTCTAACTAGCGATGTAATTGTTCTGAATCTTGTCCAGACTCCGACGACACTTAAATATAAATTTAAGAATTCATTTAACCTTCCTAAGCTTCAAAATTTTTGGTTGTAAAAAGCAAATATATGTTTCAGCGTCTCCCATGCAGACCAAATTTATATCAAGAATAGTATTTGGATCCAGTACTGTGAAATATTACAGCTTGATTAATCCGCAGTGGACTATGAACATGGCTAGGAAACCTTCTTCGGGACTAAAACCAAACCACACCCTACTCTACCGCTTCATAACCAAGTGTACACTCTAGATCTAAGAATCAACCACTGCTGGACTAACTGCTTTCATCTTCATGATCTTCAATCGCAGCTGCATCCGATAGGCTAGCAATGTACGTCTTCAGCCTTTTCATGGACTTCAATTTGTTGTAGGGCGAATTAAGAAGGACAACATGCAGCTCTCTTCTATAATTGTCAATGTATGCCTGCATGGGAGGATATGTTAGTATCGTTCCATATGTTTACAAAATTGACAGAATTTTAGGTGTTACTCTACGTACTTGGTCATAACGCAGTGTAAGATCTTCTCCCGTAAAGAATTCGATGTTCTTCAGCATGTGGAGTGCACAAGAAGAACTACAACAATTAATTCTGTTAGCACCATTTCACGTATTAACAATGAAAAACATATTTAGAAGCTAATACTGTTGACTGACTTGTCATCTTGTCTTGGCACAGGAACATGCTTTACTGTCCATTGGGTCACGTTAATGTCTTGCCATGCATGGCTTTGTGGTCCATTGATTCGCAGCGATGCTCTCAGATGTGCTTCCACCCCACGTATCTGCCAAAGTCCATGGTATGAGAAGTTGCTCACGGTTCAAGGTTAGGTATGATGCTAAATGCTGTGTTATATTGAAAGACGTTTAAAATCTCACCACGTGAACCACTTGTGTGCTTACTACGTAGCTGAAAAGTGAATCAAGAATCTGAATCTCCCTCCTTCTGGGGTTTACAACCACAAGGAACCAGTGGGTGTTCGCCATGTTCATAGGTAGAAAAACCTGGACAACAAAGATGATTACATCAACATGCATAATAATTAGAAAAATAAATGTGTTTATGTCATGGTTAGATGGTACCAGATCATGTCTGAGGTAGTTGTCTCCTTTTGTTGTTCCATGACTGCCCGCCAAAGCGGCCTCGTGGCAGTTTTGGATCAGCGTCCTTAACCTTGATGCATACGAGATGGTATAGTCCAATTGGTGCACCCTCCACTTCTCGTAGTACCACGTCTGCATTACAACAAAAACAGCTTAGAAAATTCTCCATAAAATTAAATGTATGGTATGTTAATAATGATTGTATTACTTGCAGCAGTGCTAGGTTGCCCTCCAGATTTGCTCCACCATTTACTAGTCCTTCCTTCCCATATCGTTGCACGTAGAACTTTCCAGCACGAAAATTAGCGCAAGTTTCATTACAAAGAGAGGCATTCACGACTAAAAACTGAAGGCATGCACGATCTCCCTTAAGTTTTGCTAAAGCACATCTAGATGTGCTCTAAGTATTGCTTATCTAAGTCCTATGTCATTGATTTTATGCTAAGATTCGTGCAAGCCTTTTTTGTCCTTTTTTCTTTTCTTTCTAGACACACCCATATCCCTTCGGTATAATGGGATTGCATGCAGACTTGGGAAGGAGGGAGTATACAGAATACAAGGATCTCGATCGTTACCGGAGGATTCTCTCGATGGCGACCGGCTCCATTGCCGTTCGCTTTCATCTTTTGCTTCGCCGGCTTCTCCGACGTCACCGACCTGGGAGCTACTTTGGGCGGCGTGCGGTTGTAATTCGGTGTAGTCATGGAAGGCTAGGTGTGGGGTGGAAGTATATGATCTATGCCGTGAAAAGCTTCGTATTTATAGGGGATTCTCTAGCAACCGATCACAAGGAAATATTGGGAATTTGGGATCTCATGAAGAGGTAGTTTTAGATCACGTAATGTTTATTTATAGGGGATTCTCTAACAACCCACCACAAGGAAATATTGGGAATTTGGGATCTCACGAAGAGGTAGTTTTAGATCACGTAATGTTTTTTAGCTAGTTTTTTATTTTGCGAATTTTTTAGCAAGTTTAGATCAGTAATCTCAACCGTGAAGCGTTTGGGCTTCTTGTGCTTTCTTATACGGGCCTATTATAATGGGATGAGCCCATTTGAAATGTGAACATGAGAAAGGAAGCGAGGACTCCAACGGCTGCGACGAGCCCCGTCCCAATTATTTGTGAAGTATTTTACTCTCTTGTGAAGCTATTTTATTGCCCATCCGATCTTGCATGCTCAAAATCATACCTTTTTTCCTCGTATCTGTGAGACCAAATTTTGTTAATAACACTGAATCATTTCTGGTGCTGCTCAAGATGGCACGACACCATGGTTTTCACTTCGGTGAGATTTCGATGAAATAACTGAACTTCATTCATTTCAGCACTCACTGCAATATTTGCCTTTCAGCCAAAATATTTCAGCACTCGCTGAAATTTTCTGAAACTTCTAACTAGCGATGTTAAAAAATTCTGAAACTTCTAACTAGCGATGTTAAAAAATTCTGAAACTTCTAACTAGCGATGTAATTGTTCTGAATCTTGTCCAGACTCCGACGACACTTAAATATAAATTTAAGAATTCAGTTAACCTTCCTAAGCTTCAAAAGTTCTGGTTGTAAAAAGCAAATATATGTTTCAGCGTCTCCCATGCAGACCAAATTTATTTCAAGAATAGTATTTGGAACCAGTACTGTGAAATATTACAACTTGATTAATCCGCACTGGACTATGAACATGGCTAGGAAACCTTCTTCGGGACTAAAACCAAACCACACCCTACTCTACCGCTTCATAACCAAGTGTACACTCCAGATCTAAGAATCAACCACTGCTGGACTAACTGCTTGCATCTTCATGATCTTCAATCGCAGCTGCATCCGATAGGCTAGCATGTACGTCTTCAGCCTTTTCATGGACTTCAATTTGTTGTAGGGCGAATTAAGAAGGACAACAGGCAGCTCTCTTCTATAATTGTCAATGTATGCCTGCATGGGAGGATATGTTAGTATCGTTCCATATGTTTACAAAATTGACAGAATTTTAGGTGTTACTCTACGTACTTGGTCATAACGCAGCGTAAGATCTTCTCCCGTAAAGAATTCGATGTTCTTCAGCATGTAGAGTGCACAAGAAGAACTACAACAATTAATTCTGTTAGCACCATTTCACGTATTAACAATGAAAAACATATTTAGAAGCTAATACTGTTGACTGACTTGTCATCTTGTCTTGGCACAGGAACATGCTTTACTGTCCATTGGGTCACGTTAATGTCTTGCCATGCATGGCTTTGTGGTCCATTGATTCGCAGCGATGCTCTCAGATGTGCTTCCACCCCACGTATCTGCCAAAGTCCATGGTATGAGAAGTTGCTCACGGTTCAAGGTTAGGTATGATGCTAAATGCTGTGTTATATTGAAAGACGTTTAAAATCTCACCACGTGAACCACTTGTGTTACTACGTAGCTGAAAAGTGAATCAAGAATCTGAATCTCCCTCCTTCTGGGGTTTACGACCACAAGGAACCAGTGGGTGTTCGCCATGTTCGTAGGTAGAAAAACCTGGACAGCAAAGATGATTACATCAACATGCATAATGATTACAAAAATAAATGTGTTTATGTCATGGTTAGATGGTACCAGATCATGTCTGAGGTAGTTGTCTCCTTTTGTTGTTCCATGACTGCCCGCCAAAGCGGCCTCGTGGCAGTTCTCTACCTTACCATCTCTTTCGAGCATAGCGACGCCGGCCACCCTCTCAATGTAAACCAGTTGCCCGTCCCTTATGTCCTTAGGATGATCATGACGCATGATCTGAATCACAGCATCAACCAACTAAAACAAAATTCAAGTTAATTGTACTGTGCAAAAGAAAATTGATAAAATAATTTGGCAAATATCTTACTTCGTCACCCAACCATTTGTCATCTAAAACTCCATCTGTCATGGTGAGGCATTGCAAATGCTTCTGTAGCAGAACAATGTCATCAATTACCACCAATTGTTTATCAAGATCTGAGGTGTTGACAATTTCGGCCACGTAATTCTGTCGAAACTTGTCAAGGTCGGTCTCCAGCCTCGAAGCACCTGTGTCTGTATCTTTAAAAATGCTTGCACGGTTTTTCCTCTTTGTATTCTTTGTGTCCTTGGAATCGTTGGTAGACTCCGATGGAGTCCTGTTTTTCTTTCTCTTCTTATCACTATCGTACAGAACATAATCTTCATTGCACAATAATGAAGATGCCACTCTTTTCCGGATGCTCGTACGAGTTGGTAGCATGGAATCAACCACACTATCTTGTCGCTGCTTTGCTAAAGAATCATCATAGTTGTCCTCATCAACTGGGAAGACATGGGTCTCTTCCGGCTCCCTTATTGCCTTAGCCTTGGCAGACCGGTGTTTGCTTTTGGTACCTGCCTCTCCCCCACCTCAATACTGACATCTTCATCATCTTGATCTCTTCTTTCTTCAGCCTTTCGCACATTCTCATTGTGCCTCAAATTCAGAGGATCCTGTGATTCGAAATAAAGCACTTGTTAGCTTGCAATCTGCGCGAAATAAAAAACAAAACCAGTTAACTGTAAAATGTGCATCACCAGGAAAGCTTCAAGGCTTGTGGTGGCTTTGGAATGCTTTCGCGAATCCAAACTCGGAGCACCCTGCGAAGCATCCAGCTCTTTATAAAGCTGTGAAACATTCTTGAGACTCTCCTTGCAAGCTGCAGCAACAGCTCTGTCTTCTTCATCCTGAACGTGGAAGATCATATGTTAGCTACGAATCTGCATTAACTTAAAACAAAATCAGTTAGATGTGAAATGTGTATCACCATGAAAGCTTCAAGGCTTGTGGTGGTTTTTGAATGCTTTCGCGATTGCAAACTAGGAGCAGGCTGCAAATCTTCAGCTACGTTCTTCATGGGGGCATCCATGTTATCTTTTTGTATTCCCTTAGCAGAAATGCCTTTGGCAATGACCTCCGTGTCTTTTTTTGTTTTTGCTGGTGAGTAGTATTCTCTCCTGGGACCTCCATTGGGTCCGCAGGTACTCCCAGGTCAGATAGCTGTATGTCCTCTACTCCTGGGCGATCAGCATCAAATATTCCATAGCGGTGGTTCTTTAAAAAAATGTGTTAGTGTGGAGAGTATTGATAGTAAAAATATTTATAGAAACTCATAATGGTATACTTACATTGAATTCTGTGATGAGGTCGTCCGTGCGTCTGCCGTTCGCAAGTGTACGCCTAAGGCACTCGTCCATTTTTTTTCAAGGGTGCTCATACTATCAAATTGTTGTGCACTGGCTTCCCGCACAATGGAGGCAACTTCTTTCAAATCAGCCAATACACGGCCCATGAGTGCCTTATCCTGCAAATTACAAGCAGTTAGAAGCATATGACTTCGATTGTACTTGCAAAGTTACAATATATATTTGTGTCTGATGTTCATCATTTACCTAACCGTCAGTCTTTGGTTTGACCGGCGTCCCAACTGGTGGCGGATTGAAAGGCTGCAGCAGGTCATCGACATACTGTATGGTAGTGTCGTTAGTATCATTCAAAACATATGGTAGATAATCCAGGCACACAGTACTAACACTTTAGCTCTCCAACCCCTATATAATTTTTGTTGATTATCTTGTCAACCTTCCGTGCCATCTCGTCACTCCAGTTTTGGATCAGCGACCTTAACCTTGATGCATACGAGATGGTAGAGTCCAATTGGTGCACCCTCCAATTCTCGTAGTACCACGTCTGCATTACAACAAAAACAACTTAGAAATTTTTCCATAAAATTAAATGTATTGTATGTTAATAATGATGCTAGTCATAAGATGGTCAAGTGTAAGCTGTCCAAATTTGGTGCTCTTTATTGTCTCAACATTTCTAACAATCCCAAGGTATCTGTTGTCCACATACGGCTGTGTTGTCGGGCATACATATTTGCCTATGGTGTACAAGACAGATGGCCTGACAAAATTAGGTGTGCTGTTGCCTTTCATCTTGGCTAGCAATCCTTTCAAAGTTACTTTTGTGTCATTGGGGTCTTTCAGTTCCTTCCACAACTCCAAAGTATCGTTGTGATTTGAAGAGGCGTGATTCTTCCCCATGCAGGGCAGGCCTGTTATATGCTCCACATCTTTTAGTGTGATCCTACATGGTCTCCCATTAATTATAAATGCATCCTGCTCTGCATCGTATGAATAAGCGATGGCCTGGCACAGTAGACGTCTCATTCTCATGCCAGGGGTCTTGAGAAGTTCACCCAGTCCAATCAACTTGATGTACGTCAGTTGCTGTGCGTTTAATTCATTTATGAACTTCTCGTATTGCAGCAATGAAGCAACCTGAGTTCCCTGAATGTACAAATAGTGTGATGAGATTCTGTATGGTATTCATTTAAACACGCATAGAACCGACTAGATCTAATCTATGCCAATATCAAAATTGTGCTCTACAGTACTGCATGAAATTATAGAGCTTCTATGCCATATAATGAACACCAGACATAGAAAAACAAGCTATCTCTGTCGGCAAATTGACTGATAATAGTATAGATTTTTAGTAGAAAGAGCAGACTTTGCTCTATGTACACTACTAAAGTTTCAGGCGTCACGCTTACGAAAATAATTGCATACATGATCACAAGATCAATAGTTTATAGATAATCACCATATTAGGAATGTAACATGTGATCCTACTGTCCATCTTTCTCTTTAGTTTTCTCCTTTCTTTCGCGTCAACCTAAAATTTAATATAGTACATACATTTGATGTTCTCAATGCCAAATAAGTGAGGCGTGCAACTTACGTACAAAACTACTTTGTATTCTGTCTACTGCGTATTTGATCAGGCATTTAGGAGTACTGCGATTATTTTGTTGATTCGGTTGCTGGTTTTAAACAAAGTTGAATTACTAGTCCTTCCTTTCCATATCGTTGCACGTAGAACTTTCCAGCATGAAAATTAGCGCAAGTTTCATTACAGAGAGAGGCATAGACAACTAAAAACTAAGAGAGGAAGGTATCCACGATCTCCCTTTAGTTTTGCTAAAGCACATCTAGATGTGCTCTAAGTATTGCTTATCTAAGTCCTATGTCGTTGATTTTATGCTAAGATTCGTGCAAGCCTTTTTTTGTCCTTTTTTCTTTTCTTTCTAGACACACCCATATCCCTTCGGTATAATGGGATTGCATGCAGACTTGGGAAGGAGGGAGTATACAGAATATAAGGATCTCGATCGTTACCGGAGGATTCTCTCGATGGCGACCGGCTCCATTGCCGTTCGCTTTCATCTTTTGATTCGCCGGCTTCTCCGACGTGCCCTTCTCTTTCGCCGGCTTCTCTGACGTGCCCTTCTCTTTCATCTCAGGATTCTCCGACGCAGGCTTTGAAGATGATGGCTCCGTCGGCTTCGCCGACCTGGGAGCTACTTCGGGTGGCGTGGGGTGGTAATTTGGTGTATTCATGGAAGGCTAGGTATGGGAGGCGTGGGGTGGGAGGCGTGGGGTGGAAGTATACGATCTATGCCGTGAAAAGCTTCGTATTTATAGGGGATTCTCTAACAACAGATCACAAGGAAATATTGGGAATTTGGGATCTCAGGAAGAGGTAGTTTTAGATCACATAATGTTTATTTATAGGGGATTCTCTAACAACCCACCACAAGGAAATATTGGGAATTTGGGATCTCACGAAGAGGTAGTTTTAGATCACGTAAAGTTTTTTTAGCTAGTTTTTTTTATTTTGATAATTTTTTAGCAAGTTTAGATCAGTAATCTCAACCGTGAAGCGTTTGGGCTTCTTGTGCTTTCTTATATGGGCCTATTATAATGGGATGAGCCCATTTGAAATGTGAACATGAGAAAGGAAGCGAGGACTCGAACGGCTGCGACTAGCCCCGTCCCAATTATTTAGGACGGGCATGCGCGAGGACGATTCATCCTCACTGCCACGACTCTCCAAAAACGGTTCCTCTGCCTCTGCGTCCTCTCGATTCCCTCTTCCTCCGCGTCGCCCACTCTCCCAACAATCTGGCTTCTGGAACGGTGAGTTCTCCTTCCTGTCAATTTTGTTAGTAGTTCTCCAGTAGCAGCACATACGATGGCCTTCTTCTTGTCAATTTCTTGTTCTCCTGCTTCTTTATTTTGTGCGCACAGATTCATGTGCATGCAACATGTAGCCCGTTGCCTTATGAGAATTTTGCACACAGATTCATCTGCATGCAACATCTAGTCTGTTGTCTTGTCAATTTCTTGTTTTTCTCCTGCTTCTTTAGTTTGTACACACAGTTTCATCTGCATGGGCGATGAACAATTCGTAGATACATGTTTATTCTTGATTGTTGATGCAGTTGTTTAGATAAATATTTCAAGAGCGTAAATTTTGATTGTTAATTCGCATATACTCCCTCTGCAAGGAAATATAACAATTTTGGTTCACTGCTTTAGTGATTTCTTTATAGAGGGAGTACTTGTTTAGTTTAAATTGTTCATGCACTTGTTTACATAAACTTTCAATAGCACCAGAATTCCTATACTATCTGTCGTCATATTCATCTCGGCTTATTGTTATCATGTTATTGTCATGTCTTATACTGGTTTCATCAATTACAGTCCTTCGGCATGGCGTTCGAGAATGATTATGCTGCTAGGGCAGATGGAAATACCAAATTTGTGTGAAGTACACGAACAAGGCTAGCTGTGTTGAGTACTGCATTGGCAGACTCAAATACTAGCTGCGGAACGACGACCAGAAGATAGTTGCACTAGATGTGGAGTACACCTGGCCTCGTGGTCCGACACAGATGGCGGCCGTGGTCCAGTTATGCGTTGGCATCTACGTCCTCGTGTACCACATAAGCGTTGCTGATGAGCACTGCGGCCTGCTTGCCACCTTCCTGCTCGACGAGGAGTACACCTTTGTTGGGGTGGACATCAACAATGACAAGAAAAAACTCAAGCATGTTGGTCTGGTGGTACAAAACTTTGTGGATATCCAGAATATGTGGAGAGTGCCTGATCTAGTGACGATTAAGCCAAAGTAAGGCTTGGCTGACTACGCTGGTTCCATCATCCACCATAGCTACAACAAGATGAAGGATGCTCTCACAGAAGATCACCACCATATATGGGCAGAAGCGCCCTTGCTCTTGAAGAACATCTATTATGCTTCAATGGACGCGTATGCCACCTACGACGTATACAGGCGGTTGATGAGCTTCCAGAAGGGGTTCGAGAGTCAGCGCCAGCATCTCGCCAAACCATATAGGTAGTCAAAGAAGTCCGGAAGGAAGAATGAATCAACCTAAAATGTTTCTTCTTTTTGTCTAGCTGATAGTCTGTAAACTTTATTATACTGCTAGTAAGTCATAAGTTCAAATTTCCTCCAAGTTGAAACATCCTTTATTCTAGCTATCTTGCCTAATTTGATCCACGTTCACGAGATATTATACATAAGACGTTTATTTTGTTTCGGTTTTGCTAGCTATGATACAGAATGCGATAGCCATTTTTACCAAAAGATTATTTCAGATTTATAATGAATACTGTTCTCAACTAGGTTTGAATAGAGAATTTTTTTAATTGCATAGAGAAAGTTCATTGTTTTAATCAAAAGAAGGGTCGCCCCCTCTGATTATCCGTTAACAGAAACCACATGGTCTTTCAAGCCCCTGATACAAACTACAGCTAGAAACTAAAGTAATCAACTAGCAGCACAAATCATACATGGTAGCAAGCCCAGCCAGACTTAACATGAAGGTCCAAAAAATAAAACTACGGGAGAGATGCGCAGGCGACACCGCAGTACCCTGTGACTCCACACTTGCGATGAACTGTACAATTCACCTGCTACATGCTCTAGCGTGCGCATATAGACCATGATCACCTCTTTGCTCCCAACATCAGCATCTCTTTGTTTACCACCTTCATCTGCAATATAGACCATCCCATGATCCACAAGCAAATTAGCTAAACAAGAATCATAAGATTATTCCTGCATTGCCAAAGAGTCAAGAACACAACTTATGCCTTCCTGCATCTCCTACGCAAACACTCATAGGTAGTTCTACCATCTCAACTCCATGATTTAAAATATTAATAAAACCCCCTTAACGATTCCATTTGCATTACCATCGTTCATGATTATAGCCAGGTAAACAGCAGCCAATAAAGCAACCACCTGTGAAAGACCTATTTTGACTCCTGAATAGGGCCGAATCCTAGCATTTACTCTAACTGCAACATGTCCTCCTCTCATAGTCATCATCACCCAAGACATAATGAAGACGTAACCCCATAGATTCATAACTGCTATCAAAATAGTTTTCGCACTATACCTAGTGTAAAGGACACTCTTGCGTTGTCGTGCTACATTTGTGTCTCCTCGGTCAGCATGTTCATAACCACCTCGATCTGAAGATCTTCAAGGGTGGTGGTCTTGAAACCAAAAAGAACGGCTTTATGAACCTTAAGCTCTTCACTGTCAACAAAATCACTCCACCCCTTGCCGAAGATGATGCGGGCATCATCACACTTGTGGTACTTGACCGGCATGAAACTGTCCTTGCACAGCCGAATGCCAGCAAGCCCATCTCCTGGTATCTCCCCATCTCCTGGGGTCTTTAGGGCGTCGACAACTTTCATTTTGAGAGGGATGGTTATATATTATCGTTTGAGAGGGATGTTGTGTGGATACGGTTGTTGTGTAACAAGTATGTCCCATTTTGGAAGGGGCTTATGAGGACGAAGGCAGCCTTCTACAATAAGAGTAAATTCATCGTTGGCAATGGAAATACAACTAGATTCTGGGAAGATACCTAGCTCGGAGACAAGCCACTAGCCTTGCAGTATCCTTCTCTATATAACATTGTACAACATAAATATGCTCGTCAGTACAATACTTGGTTATGTTCCTTTAAATATTTAGTTCGGACGTGTGCTGGTAGGGGGATGATGGGATAGATGGTTGCATCTTGTGCATAGGTTGATGGAGGTTAACCTTTCTGATGCGTCGGATACCCTACACTGGAAGCTCTCCATGTAGGGTGTATTCTCGGTTCAATCCATGTATATAGATTTGATATATACCAGTCCTATCCCAAGGCTGCCTCATATTTGGAAAGTTAAGGTGCCTTTAAAGGTAATGGTATTTTTGTGGTTTTTATGCAAGCGAGTGATATTAACTAAGGACAATTTAGCAAAGAATCCTTGGAAGGGTGGTAAAAGTTGTTGTTTTTGTGATCAGGATGAGACAACATCTTTTCCTCAAATTTCCACTAGACAAGTTATTATGGTGTACTCCATATGTCCTTTAATGTTTGTCCCCCCAACACTATTTCCAGTTTATTTGTTTTTCTTACTTACAGGGTTTGCTTGAGATATTTCTTTGGACCCTCGTACTTTGTATAATAAAATGATTGTGTGCATCATGTGTTGCAGAGGCTCGGGGTTAACCTCCTTTCAGAAAAGAATCTGTTGGATATATGCCCTAGAGGCAATCATGTATGATGATATTTCCTATGTGTTTATGAATAAAGATAGTCCTTGGACATTATCAATGATGTGTATCAGCAAGTACGTGACTTGTTTGTGGGACTATGCGTTGTATGATGACTGTCCTAAAAGGTCCCTAGTCGAAAGGGCTGTGTGGACGAGCAGCTGACTAGACTAGCATATGACACGGTCGATGGCTTGGTCTCACTAGCCATGGAGCATTGGATGCTAACCGGATAATATGGACTTGGAAAGGTCTGGTCGCATTCGACGTAGTCGGATCCGAGTCGAGATAAGGTGCGAGTCGGACACACCCAACTATGAGACGCAGCGATATGTCATCTGTGAGTCTCTAGTACAACATACGTTCTATGTCCTAAGACCTGAGCTGTCACATGTACTCGGGACAGTGACAGACCTGCTTTGGGCTGACCAAACGCTACTCCGTCACTGGGTAGTTACAAAGGTAGGTTTCGGGCTTGTCCAGACCCATGCTGCGAGACATGGTCGAGCAAGATGGGATTTTCCCCTCAGATCAGGAGAGATATACTCTGGCCCCCTCGTGTGATCCCACCAGGATAAGCATGGCCATGCGGCAAGGATTATGAGATAATCTGGATAGTGGTCGGCATCACTGGAACGACAAAGAGGTCGGGCTATCACAAGGATGACAGACTCGCCTTGAGCCCGACAGCATATATCGTGTGGCAAAAGGAATGGAAGTATGATGTACACGTTTGCTAACGAGCTTCATAGTCTGCTTGGTGTTCGGCATGCCTTGCTAGAGGCCGCTACCAACTGTGCAGTTCGGAGGATCCAAACTGAGACCAAGCCGGCTTGAACCTAAGGGGTCGCGCGCTTAAGGGAAGGAACCTACGAGGTCGGATCCGAGGACACTAGTCGGATGTGATTCGAGCTGTATTCGGATTGTGGTCGAGTAGACTAGTGGGCTTTAGGGTCCGTGCGAGGCCCAAGTGTTGAGCCCGCGACGGACGCCTATATAAAGTGGAGGTGCGGCACACTCAGGCGATTGATCGCTTTGGCGCTGCCAATAGGGTTTGCATGTGTTGCGGATAGCCACCTCCACTCGCCGCCGGTTGTGTGATCGGACCTAGCAGTCCGCCGCACGACGTTCCACCTGCATGCGCGGATACCGTTAGAGGCGGTGCACTTGCGCCGCTCCGGCGAACCTGTACGTGGGTACTGACGACCGGCTGTTCGAGGGAGATCGGACAAGGAGGAGACGATCCACACGGACACGCTGCCCCAACTCTTCTTCCGCTGCATGGCACTGCGCATCTGGTGGTAACGAACTGTGATCCATCTCCCGTAGCATGTTCTTGGTTGTTCTGCGCGTAGGAAATTTTAATTTGCAGTCAACGCACCCTACCGTAGAACCCAACAGTGGTATCAGAGCCTCTGCTATAGGATTGGTTTCAGATCGTATGCATATTAGATATGTGGAGGCGGCAGATGAGATCTGTTGTCGTTGAAGAGATCGGCTATGTGCACGGTTGATGTGATCAACTTCACATGGGGATCGTTGAGGCTATGTTTTCTGTCAATCGGGATCGATGAGGTCGATACACAACCTACCCCTACCGGTCGGTTATCCGCCATCGGGGTTAACAGTGAAACATAAATCCAAATCGGATTCACGATGATCGATGAGATTGTTCAGATCAGAAAATTCGGAGTGATCGGAGTTCAGATGCGATCTATGATTTCTGAAAACGTGTAACGCCCCCGATTCAATCGTACACTAATCATGCATCCAAACATGTACGATCAAGATCAGGGACTCACAGGAAGATATCACAACACAACTCTAAAACATAAATAAGTCATACAAGCATCATAATACAAGCCAGGGGCCTCGAGGGCTCGAATACAAGTGCTCGATCATAGACGAGTCAGCGGAAGCAACAATATCTGAGTACAGACGTAAGTTAAATAATTTTGCCTTAAGAAGGCTAGCACAAACTGGGATACATATCGAAAGAGGCCTGGGATCCTTCTAAGCTACTCCTGGTCTTCGTCAGCGGCCTGCACGTAGTAGTAGGCACCTCCGGTGTAGTAGGAGTCGTCGTCGACGGTGGCGTCTGGCTCCTGGGCTCCAGCATCTGGTTGCGACAACCAGCTAGAAAGGAAAGGGGGAAAAAGGGGGAGAAAAGCAACCGTGAGTACTCATCCAAAGTACTCGCAAGCAAGGATCTACACTACATATGCATGGGTATATGTATAAAGGGGCCATATCGGTGGACTGAACTGCAGAATGCCAGAATAAGAGGTGGATAGCTAGTCATGTCGAAGACTACGCTTCTGGCAGCCTCCATCTTGCAGCATGTAGAAGAGAGTAGATGGTAAGTTCAGCAAGTATCATCGCATAGCATAACCTACCCGGCGTCCCCTCATCGCCCTGTGTGAGAGCCATCACCGGGTTATATCTGGCACTTCGAAGGGTGTGTTTTATTAAGTATCCGGTTCTAGTTGTCATAAGGTCAAGGTACAACTCTGGGTCGCCTGTTACCGTGGACACGGCTATTCGAATAGATCAACTTCCCTACAGGGGTGCACCACATTACCAGACACGCTCGATCCCTCTGGCCGGGCACACTTTCCTGGGTCATGTCCGGCCTCAGGAGATCAACACGTTGCAGCCCTACCTAGGCTCAACAGAGAGGTCAGCACGCCGGTCTAAATCCTATGTGCGCAGGGGTCTGGGCCCATCGCCCATTGCACACCTGCACGTTGCGTACGCGGCCGGAAGTAGACCTAGCCCCCTTAATACAAGCGCGAGCTTACGGTCCAATGCGGCGCGCGCCGCTCAATCGCTGACGTCAGAAAGAGCTTCGGCTGATACCATGATGCCGGTTTCCCATATCTTGTCCCTCGTGGTGGTTAGTGCGTATAAGGTCAATGACCCAACTCAGATCAAATACCAAGATCTCGTTAAGCCCCATCTCCGAACAATATCATAAGTAATGTAATAGTACAAAGTATATAGCATATGCCCGTGATCACCTCCCGAAGTGATCACCACCCAGTAGTATAGCATGGCAGATGAACAAGAGTGTAGGGCCACTGATGGAACACTAGCATCCTATACTAAGCATTTAGGATTGGAGGTAAGGGTAACAACTGTAGCAACAATGACTGGCTATGCAGCAGAATAGGATTAACCGAAAGCAGTAACATGCTACACTACTCTAATGCAAGCAGTAGAGAGAAGGAATAGGCGATATCTGGTGATCAAAGGGGAGGCTTGCCTGGTTGCTCTGGCAAGAAGGAAGGGTCTTCAACACCGTAGTCGAACTGGGGGTCACCGGCAGTTTCGGCGTCTACCGGAAAGAAGTAACGGAGGGGGAACATAATGAATGACAGATCAATCAAAGCAACACAAAGCATAACATGGTGATACGCGGTGCTAGGGGTGACCTAACGCAATAGGAGGTGATACCGGCGCAAGGGGGAAACATCCGGGAAAGTATCCCCGCCGTTTCGCGTTTTCGGACAGATGAACCGAAGGGGGGAAGTTGCATGTTTGCTATGCTAGGGATGTGTGGCGGACGCACGGGCTACGTATTCGGATTCGTCTCGTCGTTCTGAGCAACTTTCATGTAGAAAACATTTTCATCTGAGTTACAGTTTATTTTCTATGTTTTTCTAAAGTTTTAATTATTTTCTGAATTTATTTATCTATTTAATTCTAACATTATCTAGAATAGTGCATGCTGACGTCATCATGATGTCAGCATGATGTCAGCATGACATCAGCAGTCAACAGGGCGTTGACTGGGTCAATCTGACGTGTGGGTCCTGCATGTCATACTTTGTTTATTCTAATTTGAATTTAACTAATCTAATTACTGTTTAATTAATTAACAATAGTTAATTAGGTTAACTAAACAAGATTAATTAAGTTAATTAATTAATTAAATTTATTTTTCTTTTTTCTTTTTCATAAAACCGGTCTGGCGGGTTGGGGCCCCACATGTCATAGGGCCACGGGCGCTAACGGGCGGTGGTTCACGGGCGGCGGTTGCGGGCACATAGGCGAGGGGTGGGCACTGTGGGCGCAGCCGCAACAGGCGCCGCCCAGCACCTCGGGGCGCCGGCGGCCACGGCACCGGCAGGCGGCCGGAGCGGCGCGGAGGTGGAGGAAGCCGCGCTGGCAGAGCAGAGGCGAGGCCGCGGGGGTGCGGCTGCCGCCGCAGAAGGAGGGGGAGGGCGTCGGGGCCGGAGTGGGACGACGGGGGCTCAACGCAGGAGCGGAGGGCCGCGGTGAAGGGCGCGGGCGCGAGCTGTGGGCTGCGCAGGTGAGCGCGGGTGCGCGCGCGGCAGCTGGCGGGGCAGCAGCAATGCGCGGCGAGCAGGGGAGTCGGGCGCGTGCACGCGCGACGGTGCGCCATGCGGTGCGAGTGCGGCCCGGAGCGCGGGCTCCGGCCCGGGTGCGCAGGGTGCGGCCAAACGAGCAGCAGAGCAGGCGGGGTGAGCGCCGGAAGCAGCGGCGACTAGCGGAGCCGCGGGGAGGAGGCCACGGCCGTGAGCGTGAGGAAAAGAGGAGGAGAAGGTGAGATCACGGGGGCCGTAGGGATGGGGCAGCGGGGCGCGAGGAGGGCGATGGGGATGACGGCGTCGAAGAGGAAGTAGGCCTGCGAGAAGGAGGAGGCAAGCCGACGAGGTGGCGTCTTGGGCGGCGCGGTGGTCGACGCAACGAGGGGGTGAGGCGTCGGCGTCGTCGTTCGAACCCCACCCCGATCCAGATGGGATCGAGAGGTGGTGGAGGGGAGAGGGAGGCAATGTGGGAGAGTGGGGGGTTACGGGTTAGGGATTCCCCCGAAGTGGGGATATGGAGGAGGGGAGTGGGCGCCGGCTGGGCCGGCCTGGCTAGCCGAGTGGCCAGCTGGGCCGAGGCCTAGCGAGGGGGGGGCTTTATTTTCTTTTGTTCTTTTTTATCTATCCTTTTCGTTTTATTTCTTCGTTTCAGTTTTATTTTAGTTACACTTTATTTTTAGTTTAGTAAAATATGACAATAGCTCCAAAATAGTGTTTCAAAATAACCCACTACCCTAAAAAGTTTTACCTCAAAATAAAATAGTTTATCATTTTATAAAATATTAAAGGCACTTATTTAATCGTTTCAACTACTGTTTTGATCATTTTGGAGTATTAAAACATTTTATAAAAGTGGGGTTTCTTCACCACAACTAACTTTGCATTACTTGGCACAACCCGGACATTTTAGTTTTAAAGTTTGAAAGCTTTTGTTGTTTGCCTTTAATTCAATTTTGAATTTGAATCGGTTTTGAACTAAAACGAGATTAACTACAGTGACAGAGGTGATGTGGCATCATTAGCAGGGAATTACTATAGTCTAATTATCCGGGCGTCACAATTCTCCTCCACTACAAGAAATCTCGTCACGAGATTTAAGAGGTAGAGTTAGGGGGGAGGTTTGGTAACGAATCTAGCGGGTCTTCTCATCCTGGCTTGCTCGTCTCGAAGAGGCCGGTCCAATACATTGATGTCTTCATTTATCTACTTCAGGTCATCATGATGAAATCGACATCCTTTCTTCGGGAACTCCATCATACTTATGAAAGAATAAAGGGTGGGCATTCCGGGAGAACAGACCTCTCCAAGGTCGACTATCTGGTCGATAACATCGAGGAAGGTGGCGGAAGTAACTCTCAAATTGAAACTTACGAAAATATCGAGAGCAAAGTAAGGAGGTATCATGGGAAGTTTCGAGCGGGTAGGCAATCGTTCGATGCGTGAAACAGGGCGTGGAAAGGGGTTCAAAGCAATGGGAATAAGTATTGTGTCTGATACCAGAATTGATGATCTCTCGGAAGGTGGCTCGTGAATCACATACGAGGCCAAGTGCGCGGAATTAACTTTGGAAACCGGGGGTGTATAGAAGAGTCAGGTTTCGATCCTGTGGAACTGTGGGTTATGGGCCCACCATGTGGGTTAAAAATAGGGAGGGTGATGACGTCTTGCATGATCATGTAAGCAAGGTATGTCAGAGGATAGCCTATCAGTTATGTCGGCAACAACATCAGTACCATGGGCGAGGGACGAAGAGAACCATTTTCCTGCTCGTTGAACGAGGCGGACCAATAGGCAAAGTTCTCATCCATCGGTGTCTACCGGAATGTCATCAACAATAGTAATAGGTTCTTGCTGACAGAATTGTACACCGAGGTGTTTACATAAGCATGAGAATATTGCTGCTTAGCTCATATAGATCAGCAGAAAAGTTAAACCAAACAATGGAAAGGAAAATATGATTATCGGATCAAACATAACAATGGAAACGAAAATGTGTTTCTACACATATTTCAAGGGTATATCCTTCCCAAGGGCAAGCAAAGCATGATATCCATGACAGGATATAATGTAGAAAACTCTTTGGGTAAGGGGAGAGAAATTTCAAGATATTACCCATACGGCGGTGTTTGGATAATTGAGCAGGAAACATTTTAGCATTGGCCTTCAAATGTTCTTGTTGAAAATCGGAGTACCACAGACATGCTTCAAGATAGCACTGACATGGTCACTGCGTAAAGATCAGACTTTGGATACACAAAGGATCCATCAGGAACAACTTATAGAATAAGTCTTACAATTTCCTCATGGACGAATGGCTAACCTTGCTAAAGAGGAGACTACACTAGGTCCTCAAGCCAGGTGTGCTAGGCCTGACATCACCTTACCGGGTCATATAAGGAACAAAGTCATGACTCTTGGAAAAATGTTCCAACCATCATATCTGACCGAGATTCAGATCTGATTGGTGTCAGGATAACTCAGACTCCGGATGCCTGAGAAGAAAGATGCAACACAATTTGTCGAGATGACATTGTAAGATTCTCGGGAATTGAACTACGTAAGCAAGTTCTGAAACAAGAGTTCATCATTAAACCAAGGAGAGGATGAGTAGGTGGCTGATGGACCCAGCGACAATTCCTCGAGATTTCCAACAAGCTGGATTTTCACAATTATGTGAACAAGGAGATAACATTTGTAAGATCAAATGATATAATGATGTATGCACGAGGAAAACATACATAATTAAACATTGGTTGAAAGGTGCACCCGAAATATGGGCTGGGTTGCATGATCAATGTCAGAATGGTGACTTAATGAACAAAAGAATCAGGAGGAAACTATCGACCATTCACTTCAAAGCAATAGGGTTGCTAGAAGTTTTGAACTCACACATCAAAGTTCAATTGCCGGTATTCGGATTAGAAACAACACGGGGACCAAGAAATGAACGGAGATGGCGAGAAGTATTACTATATCAAGTATTCTTAAGAGGTGGTGAAATTCCCATGACATTCTTGACATAAAAGATTGTAATACTCCAAGGTAAAGAAGACCAGATGCTGGATAGCAAGGAACTCAAGGTATAACACAAAACACGAACAAGTTTGTGTTGAAGGGAAGTCAATAAAGTGGTCGATGATAAAACAAATCATCAAGGGCAAGGATGGTATTTATCATCATGAACTCAATTGATATCCAGGAAGAGCTCCGAATGCCGATGATGATCACACCACATTCGTCGATGATGATAAAAGATTTCATGAAGATGTAATCAGTCGGCGATGACATCAAGTCAAAGGAATGATGAAGCGAAAGGTTATTGGAACCAAGGGTATGACACAAACTCGAATCAAGCTTGCTGTTCAAGGCGAAATGATATGATGAGGAAAATCAATGAAAGCTTATCTCATCGTCGAAAGTTATGCTCCGGGAATAAGCACCAGGTAGTATAGTTAAAATCTGCACGATAATGATATAGCCAATTAGGCTAGGAATGATGTGATCGAGTATTAAATTTGTAAGCACTGAAGAGTTCTAATATTTGTTGAATCGCAACGCGAACTCGATTCAGTTCTCGGTGTCTTTGAGTGTTTAATAACTCAGAGCCCGTGAAAAAATTGAATCCGTGAGAATGTAGTACTTGATGAAAAACTCATAAGAAGTTATGCAGTTTCGTGATAATCTCGAGATACCAGGGTGTAATACTCGACGAAAGATCAAAGTAAAGGTTGGACAGGTGTATTGATCCACATAAGACAAGTGCTTAAGCTTGCCCGAAAAATGGGACCAAAGAGGAACATAGGGTCGGAACCACGATTGCAAAGGATCAATTCACCGGTACCAAAGGATATTATATCAAGGAAATAGTTATTATTACAAGAAGCTTCCATGATAGGATCTACATCGTGTCCATGGGCATGAACACAGAGTTCAAGGTCAACTCCCACTTCTCTAATGCATAACCTTTCATTCACATCTCATTTTTGAAGAAGTTGTAATGTTGAAATTTTATCTAGCAAAATACCAGAAGAGTATGGCCCGTGGAATCTTTCGGGCTCACATAGATTAGGTAAGGAATTGGTTCAACCCATCGGGGCATCTTAGGAACATATACCAAAAACTTCATAGTAAACATCATCAGCTCGAGGGCAGAGCATGGTTGGGCAAAACAGAGAATAAGATTTATCAATGGTATTATGTATCAGGGAAAGAACTTCTCGAGATTTTTGGATACGAAGGACACTGTCGGGTGATAATTCATCAAAGGATCCGACGGTCCATAGCGAAGCTGATGTGAGTATCGTCACACAACCAGAGGAAGAAACATTGCGAAGGCGTTGGATTATAGAAGCAACTGGCTAATTCAAAGCTCCCATGTAAAGGAATTATGATTTCCAAATCAAAGGATCAGAAGCAAACGCTCTGATTAAGGATGAATAAGTTGAGTAAGCTTAGGGGTAAAATCGACAACAATTTGATTGGTCGAGATTCAGCTCTTGTTTAAAATGACGTTTGAGCCAGAAGGATGAATTCTAGGATCTGATCGAGGACCGCGAGCATTCGCAACTTATTGAATCAATGGACTCAAAATAATAGTGACAAAGGATGCCAATTAGATTACTTATGGGATTAACCATAATGCAGCAAGCGAGAATTTCAAGGGCAATAAGCTGCTGCGGATTTTCGGAAGATCGAATAGTATTTCGAAGACCTTTCTGAAATACATGAATCAACTGGGGATGAGCGGATACTCGATAAGTGTGGGAAAATTATCCGTAGGGGTATTCATGGGGCAAGAACTACAAGGCGGTAAGCTCAAAGGATTCTCGGAATAATGAAGAGAAGTTCGAGGCATCTTGTATTAACAAGATCAATGGGGTTGAACATAAGACTGGCAAGTGTATGCAGTTATCCCTAAGGCTATAGCAGTGGTAGGGAATGCAAAAAGCGATGACACAAAGTCTTGAGAGAACACTATAAAGTATCTTCGGAATCTTCTGGTGCAGTAGGCGATCATATGTACTAAGGGGCTCTCCGGGAGGAAGTGGTCAGGAGATCCTAATGTTAGAGTTAGTAAAACCATTTAAACCCGAATAGAAGAGAGTTCAGAGTCCCAGAGTATTGATCGAGGAGTAAAAGATCCTAGTACCACCCAATGGTGTCGTGGGCCCATAAGACTCACAACCTTGTTAGTAAAAGTTTTGTAGTGACTAGCTCGACTTCGGCCAAGGAATATGGAAAGGGGAATCCTACAGGCAGTCGGCTCTGATACCAACTTGTGACGCCCCCGATTCAATCGTACACTAATCATGCACGCCAACGTGTACGATCAAAATCAGGGACTCACGGGAAGATATCACAACACAACTCTAAAACATAAATAAGTCATACAAGCATCATAATACATGCCAGGGGCCTCGATGGCTCGAATACAAGTGCTCGATCATAGATTAGTCGGCGGAAGCAACAATATCTGAGTACAGACATAAGTTAAACAAGTTTCCCTTAAGAAGGCTAGCACAAACTGGGATAGAGATCAAAAGAGGCGCAGGCCTCCTGCCTGGGATCCTTCTAAGCTACTCCCGGTCGTCGTCAGCGGCCTGCACGTAGTAGTAGGCACCTCCAGTGTAGTAGGAGTCGTCGTGGATGGTGGTGTCTGGCTCCTGGGCTCCAGCAACTGGTTGCGACAACCAGGTAGAAAGGAAAGGGGGGAAAAGGGGGGACAAAAGCAACCATGAATACTAATCCAAAGTACTCGCAAGCAAAGATCTACACTACATATGCATGGGTATATGTATAAAGGGGCCATATCGGTGGAATGAACTGCAGAATGCCAGAATAAGAGGGGGATAGCTAGTGTTGTCGAAGACTACGCTTCTGGCAGCCTCCATCTTGCAGCATGTAGAAGAGAGTAGATGGTAAGTTCACCAAGTATCATCGCATAGCATAACCTACCCGGCAATCCTCCCCTCGTCGCCCTGTGTGAGAGCGATCACCGGGTTATACTAGCACTTGGAAGGGTGTGTTTTATTAAGTATCCGGTTCTAGTTGTCATAAGGTTAAGGTACAACTCTGGGTCGCCTGTTACCGTGGACGCGGCTATTCGAATAGATCAACTTCCCTGCAGGGGTGCACCACATTACCCGACACACTCGATCCCTGTGGCCGGGCACACTTTCCTGGGTCATGTCCGGCCTCGGGAGATCAACACGTCGCAGCCCTACCTAGGCTCAACAGAGAGGTCAGCACGCCGGTCTAAATCCTATGCACGCAGGGGTCTGGACCCATCGCCCATTGCACACCTGCACGTTGCGTACGCGGCCGGAAGCAGACCTAGCCCCCTTAATACAAGCGCGAGCTTACGGTCCAATGCGGCGCACGCGACTTAGTCGCTGATGTCAGAGAGAGCTTCGGCTGATACCACGACGCCGGTTGCCCATATCTTGTCCCACGTGGCGGTTAGTGTGTATAAGGTCAACGACCCAACTCAGATCAAATACCAAGATCTCGTTAAGCGTGTCATTATGAAGTAACCACGGACGCCGACCAGGGCCAGGCCCACCTCTCTCCTAGGTGGTCTCAACCCTGTCGCTCCGCCACAAAGTAACGGTCGGGGGCCATCGGGAACCTAGGCCCACCTCTACCGGGATGGAGCCACATGCCCCTTCAGCCCCCATCTCCGAACAGTATCATAAGTAATGTAACAGTACAAAGTATATAACATATGCCCGTGATCACCTCCCGAAGTGATCACGGCCCAGTAGTATAGCATGGCAGACGGACAAGGGTGTAGGGCCACAGATGGAACACTAGCATCCTATACTAAGCATTTAGGATGGCAGGTAAGGGTAACAACTGTAGCAACAATGATAGGCTATGCAGCAGAATAGGATTAACCGAAAGCAGTAACATGCTACACTACTCTAATGCAAGCAGTAGAGAGAAGGAATAGGCGATATCTGGTGATCAAAGGGGGGGGGCTTGCCTAGTTGCTCTGGCAAGAAGGAAGGATCGTCAACACCGTAGTCGAACTGGGGGCCGCCGGTAGTCTCGGGGTCTACCGGAAAGAAGTAACGGAGGGGGAACGTAATAAATAACAGAGCAATCAAAGCAACACAAAGCATAACATGGTGATACGCGGTGCTAGGGGTGACCTAATGCAGTAGGAGGTGATACCGTCGAAAGGGGGAAACATCCGGAAAAGTATCCCCGCCGTTTCGCGTTTTCGAACAGATGAACGAGAGGGGGAAAGTTGCATGTTTGCTATTCTAGGGATGTGTGGCGGACGAACGGGATACGTATTCGGATTCGTCTCGTCGTTCTGAGCAACTTTCATGTAGAAAACATTTTCATCTGAGTTACGGTTTATTTTGTATGTTTTTCTAAAGTTTTAATTATTTTCTGAATTTATTTATCTATTTAATTCTAACATTATCCAGAACAGTGCATGCTGACGTCATCATGATGTCAGCATGACGTCAGCAGTCAACAGGGCGTTGACTGGGTCAATCTGACGTGTGGGTCCCGCATGTCATAGTCTGTTTATTCTAATTAGGATTTAACTAATCTAATTACTGTTTCATTAATTAACTATAGTTAATTAGGTAACTAAACATGATTAATTAAGTTAATTCATTTATTTCATTAATTAATTAATTAAATTTATTTTTATTATTATTTTTTATTAATCTTTTTTTCATAAAACCGTTCTGGGGGGTTGGGGCCCCACATGTCATAGGGCCGCGGGCGCTAACGGGCGGTGGTCCACGTGCGTCCGGCGGCGGTTGTGGGCACATAGGCGAGAGGCGGGTGTGCGGCGGTCGCCGGAGAAGGAGGGGGAGGGCGTCGGGGCCGAAGTGGGACGACGGGGTCTCAGCGCAGGAGCAGAGGGCCGAGGTGAAGGGCGCGCGCGCGAGCTGTGGGCTGCGCAGGTGAGCGCGGGTGCGCGCGCGGCAGCGGACGGGGCAGCAGCAATGCGCAGCGAGCAGGGGAGGCGGGCGCATGCGCGCGCGACGGTGCACCGTGCGGTGCGAGTGCGGCCCGGAGCGCGGGCTCCGGCGCGGGTGTGCAGGGTGCGGCCAAACGAGCAGCAGAGCAGGCGGGGTGAGCGCCGGAAGCAGCGGCGACTAGCGGAGCCGCGGGGAGGAGGCCGCGGCCGTGAGCGCATGCGCGCGAGGAAAAGAGGAGGAGAAGGTGAGCTCACGGGGGTCGTAGGGATGGGGCAGCGGGGCGCGAGGAGGGCGACGGGGACGACGGCGTCGGAGAGGAAGCAGACCGGCGAGGAGAAGGAGGCAGGCCGGCGAGGTGGCGTCTCGGGCGGCGGCGGTGGTCGACGCAGCGAGGGGGTGAGGCGTCGGCGTCGTCGTTCGAACCCCACCCCGATCCAGATGGGATCGAGAGGTGGTGGGGGAGAGAGGGAGGCGATGTGGGAGAGTGGGGGGTTACGGGTTGGGTTTCCCCCGAAGTGGGGATATGGAGGAGGGGAGTGGGCGCTGGCTGGGCTGGCCTGGCTAGCCCAGTAGCCCGCTGGGCCGAGGCCCAGCGAGGCGGGGGCGCTTTATTTTCTTTTGTTCTTTTTTTATCTGTCCTTTTCCTTTTATTTATTCGTTTCTGTTATATTTAAGTTACACTTTATTTTTACTTTAGTAAAATATCACGATAGCTCCAAAATAGTGTTTCAAAATAACCCACTACCCTAAAAAGTTTTACCTCAAAATAAAATAGTTTATCATTTTATAAAATACGAAAGGCACTTATTTAATCGTTTCAACTACTGTTTTAATCATTTTGGAGTATTAAAACATTTTATAAAAGTGGGGTTTCTGCACCACAACTAACTTTGCATTACTTGGCACAACCCGGACATTTTAGTTTTAAAGTTTGAAAGCTTTTGTTGTTTGCCTTTAATTCAATTTTGAATTTGAATCGGTTTTGAACTAACGCGAGATTAACTACAGTGACAGAGGTGACGTGGCATCATTAGCAAGGAATTACTGTAGTCTAATTATCCGGGCGTCACAGCCGCCTGGCATAACAGCCATTGGTTGCAAATGGGTCTTTAAGAAGAAAACCGATGTGGATGGAAATGTTCAGATCCACAAAGCTTGGCTAGTCGCTAAGGGTTATGGACATGTTCAAGGAATTGACTACGACGAGGCTTACTCGCCGGTAGCGATGCTGAAGTCGGTGAGGATCGTACTAGCTATAGCTGCATATTTCGACTACGAGATATGGCAGATGGATGTCAAAACGGCTTTCCTTCACGGAAATTTAACTGAGGACGTGTATATGCTACAGCCCGAGGGTTTTGTCAATCCGACTAGCACTAGTAAGGTATGCAAGCTCAAGAGAGCCATTTATGGGTTGAGGCAAGCATCTCGAAGCTGGAATATTCGTTTTGACGAGGTCGTCACTGGTCTCGGATTCATCAAAAGCGAAGAGGACGCTTGTTTATACAAGAAGTTAATTGGGAGCTCGATAGTGTCTTTGATCTTGTATGTGGATGACATATTGTTGATCGGGAACGATGTTTCGATGCTGAACTCGGTCAAGGAGTCATTGAATGGCAAGTTTTCGATGAAGGACCTTGGTGAGGCAATGTACATTTTAGGCATTAAGATCTATAGAGATAGATCGAGGAGGCTGCTCGGCTTAAGCCAGAGCACATACATAGATAAAGTGTTGAAGTGGTTCAACATGAGTGAGGCAAAGAAAGGGTTCTTGCCACTCTCACATGGTATAATGCTAAGCGAGACTCAGAGTCCTTCGACATCTGATGAGCGAAGCAGGATGAGTAGGATCCCGTATGCCTCGGCAATCGGATCCATCATGTATGCCATGATATGTACAAGGCCTGATGTTGCTTTTGCAATAAGCCTAACAAGCAGATAGCAGGCCAACCCAGGTGACAGCCACTGGGCAGCGGTAAAGATTATTTTGAAGTACCTGAAAAGGACTAAAGAGATGTTCCTAGTTTATGTAGGTGAGGAAGAGCTCGTCGTAAGGGGTTACGCCAATGCTAGTTTCCAAACCGACAGAGATGATTGTCGATCACAGTCCGGATTCGTGTACGTCATGAATGGAGGAGCAGTGAGCTGGATGAGTTCCAAGCAAGATACGGTGGCCGATTCTACCTCAGAAGCCGAATACATTGCGGCTTGTGAAGCTGCAAAGGAAGGTGTTTGGATCCGGAACTTTCTGGATGATCTTGGTATTTTCCCAGCCTCGGTAAAACCGTTGGACTTTTATTGTGATAATTCTGGTGCCATCGCACAAGCCAAGGAGCCGAGGAATCACCACAAGGTCAGACACATAGATCGGAAATATCACCTGATATCAAAGATCGTAAAGAATGGTGATGTAGAGTTATCCTAATTCACAGGGACGCAAATGTTGCAGATCCGTTGACTAAGCCGCTTCCACAACCCAAGCATGAGGGGCACGTTAGAGCTATGGACATTCGATGTCTATTTAATTGACTCTAGTGCAAGTGGGAGACTGTTGGAGATATGCCCTAGAGGCAATCATGTATGATGATATTTCCTATGTGTTTATGAATAAAGATAGTAATTGGACATTATCAATGATGTGTATCAGCAAGTACGTGACTTGTTTGTGGGACTATGGATTGTATGATTATTGTCCTAAAAGGTCCCTAGTCGAAAGGGTTGTGTGGACGCGCTGCTGACTAGACTAGCATATGACACGGTTGATGGCATGGTCTCACTAGCCATGGAGCATTGGATGCTAACCGGATAATATGGACTTGGAAAGGTCTGGTCGCATTCGACGTAGTCGGATCCGAGTCGAGATAAGGTCTGAGTCGGACAGACCCAACTATGAGACGCAGCGATATGTCATCTGTGAGTTTCTAGTACAACATACGTTCTATGTCCTAAGACCTGAGCTGGCACACGTACTCGGGATGGTGACAGACCTGCTTTGGGCCGACCAAGCGCTACTCCGTGACTGGGTAGTTACAAAGGTAGGTTTCGGACTTGTCCAGACCCATGCTCCGTGACATGGTCGAGCAAGATGGGATTTGCGCCTCCGATCAGGAGAGATATACTCTGGGCCCCTCGTGTGATCCGACCAGGATAAGCATGGCCATCCGACAAGGAATATGAGATAATCCGGATAGTGGTCGACATCACTGGAACGAGAAAGAGGTCGGGCTAGCACAAGGATGACAGACTCGCCTTGAGCGTGACAACATATATCGTGTGGCAAAAGGAATGGAAGTATGATGTACAGGTTCGCTAACCAGCTTCATAGTCTGCTTAATGTTCGACATGCCTTGCTAGAGGCCGCTACCAACCGTGCAGTTTGGAGGTGATCCGAATTGCGACCAAGCCGGCTTGAACCTAAGGGTTCGCGCGCTTAAGGGAAGGAACCTACGTGGTCGGATCCGAGGACACTGGTCGGATGTGATCCAAGCTGTATTCGGATTGTGGCCGAGTAGACTTGTGGTCTTTAGGGTCCGTGCGAGGCCCAAGTGTTGAGCCCGCGACAGACGCCTATATAAACTGGAGGTGCGGCACACTCAGGCGATTGATCGCTTTGGCGCTGTCACTAGGGTTTGCATGTGTTGCGGATAGCCACCTCCACTTGCCGCCGGTTGTGTGATTAGACCTAGCAGTCCGCCGCACGACGTTCCTCCTGCACGCGCGGATACCGTTATAGGCGGTGCACTTGGGCCGCTCCGGCGAACCTGTACATGGGAACTGACGACCGGCTGTTCGAGGGAGATCGGACGAGGAGGAGACGATCCACGTGGACGCGCTGCCCCAACTCTTCTTCCGCTGCACGGCACTGCGCGTCTAGTGGTAACGAACTATGATCCATCTCCCGTAGCATGTTCTTGGTTGTTCCGCGCATAGAAAATTTTAATTTGCAGTCAACACATCCTACCGTAGAACCCAACAGAATCATCATACGCAAAGTAATTTTGAGCTCTCACTATGCCCAATCGATCCAAAACACAGTACTCCGTCCGTCTCATAATTTAATTTAAGACAATTTTACAGGCTAACATAGCTTGTAAAATGGTCTTGCGTTATGTACATACTAGCTTCTGAAGCACGTGGCATACCCCACGCCCCACACGTGAGAATGCTTGCTTGCATTCTCTATTGTTGGTCTGGGTGAAGGTATGGAATGCTTTGTAGTTTTTTTAGGATAACTGCAATATTTCTTAATGAGCAAAGGTTACAAACATAGCGCATACGCAGCATCGCCGAGAGAGCACGAGAGATCACAGGTGTCCCAACACAAATGCAAAAAGACCCCTAAAGAAAGAGAAAGTACAATCTTGTCCCGGGGGCCTTAACGAAGAAAGAGTCAACACCAGCCGCCGATGACCGCCGCCGCCATCGAGCCAAACAGCAATGGAAGACGCCTGAAACCACCCAAGCCCTGAACCGAGGGCACACCATCGCCGGGAACGGCTTTCTGAGTCGAAGATGAGCCCCGCGGCGAACCGTAACTGTTGTGGCACGTCGACCGGGGAACGTTCCCGTGCAAATCCTCGGCTCTAGCTCCGGCACCTCCGATCGACGAAGAGGAGGGAGAATCACCAGATCTGCCGCCACAAACCACCACGTGAGTGTTGGGCCACCAAATCTCTCGCTAGCTACCGCGGCCACCGCACGGGTGAGCAATGCCGGACCGAGCACTCCTGTGTAGGACTCCACCGGCTTCCCATCGACACCGGAGAACATGTCGATGAAGCAGAGATGAAGCCGAGGAAGCAAAACTCTCGATTTGGTCGATGGCGCCGCCTCCGCGGCCAAACCCGAGCATACCAAGCCCGTCGTCGTGCGCGCCAGCCAGGCCAAACCTAACCTCACCCCCCAAGATGAATGGCAGGAATCTACGCTGATGGCCCGTTAATCCCGTCCGAGAGAAAGACAAGCTCGTGGTGGATCGAGCCCCGGAAGAACAAAATGCCAACGCTACGCCGCCTCAAACCAAGCATCGTCCCTACGAAAATGCGCCTCAGCTGCGGCCGCCACCGACAATGGGCCCACGGGCCAAAGCAACGCCAGGACGAAGACATACTCGCGTGGAGCTCCTCCATCGCCCCCCGAGCCAGAGCCGAGGACAACGCCGACGAGCGCCCAACCAGATCAGGCGCTCGATTCAGATCAGACGCAAGCAGCTGACCCGAAGCCGCCGCCGTGGACGAGACCGACGAGAAACGCAGCACTCGAAGCACACCAAGCCACAGACGTCTCCGCCACTCTCACCGCCCAGCCAGGGCCAAGCGCGAAGCTGAGGAGACCACCCCAATAGCAAAAGCCTAGTTAGAGAGCCACCAAACTACACTATATACACGGCCCACCCGTGGATATGGGCCCCCCTCAGCTCATGACGCCTACGAGGGCGACGAAAATGAGAGGACCCGATGAGATCGACAGCAGGAGCCCAGGCGCTGAGGTCGCCAACCGAGTCACCTCTCCTGTCTACTTTAGCGAGAGGAAAGTTGTGGTCGACTCGTTAGGAATGCTTTGTAGTTGTGTTTGCGTTAGAAAGCTATATGTTTCTTGGGTTTGTTTCAGAGGTGATATATGATTCTGGTGGTACAGGGTGCATCAGTGGGACAACGAAGTTCAACGGACACGGAGGGTTACCGAGCCCTCTGGCTTAAGAGGCGCCACTCTGGCTCCTTCATGACTCTTCCTTGCCGTCGTCTAGCGATTCCTCTGACGAGTCTCCGATGATGCCTCCCTAGTGGGTGTTTGAGCATTCTCCTCTAGATCTTTCCTTCATCAGCTAAGTCCCTCGCTAATATCTCCTTTCTTATTTCCCTCCATTTCACAGGCCAACTCGAATGCACGACCCCAAATGAATGTCTGTTTTGTCAGGATTCTATCTATTTGGGTCGGGGAATGGTGCGGCGACTGGATTCCCATCCGTTTGGGGTCATCCGTTGGAGTTGGCATCATATTATTGCCTCCAGAAATCATGTCTCCTCTGTCGGTCGGCCTCCATCTCTCGCAAATCCCCTTTTCCAAATCTTCCTCGTCATCTTTCCCCGGACCTCTTCTTCTATCCATCCCCTTCCTGCTACCTCCTCTTACTCCCCTTTCCATTCCGTTTTGCAAATCGTCCATGTTTCCCAACGCTGTTGTAGTCTGCATTTGGCTGCTGATTTTCTGTCGGTCCCATCCCAGATAGGCAATTGATATCCCGAAGAACCCAAGGATCTTCCAAGGTCATTCCAGCAGGTCGTTCATGTCGGTATGTATGCTGTGCCGGAATCGGAGCATCCCGTGCCGGTGCAAGGTGATACGTCCGACTCTGGGGTTCGTGGCCTTTATGGTGACTATAGGGATTGAGTGGCCGCTCGGACTAGTCGGTCCATCTTCCATGACCCAAAATCTAATTGTTGTTTCCCTTGACACTCAAGTTGGGGCTAGTTGGTCCATCTTCCATGACCAAAAATGTGGAGCTGGTTTATTATTCCTAGGAAGTAATGGGTTGCCGATGGATCAAAACCAACCTCGGTCCTCTCACGGCATTGTCTTGGAAGAAGAATTTGTGGCTTGGTCATCCCTGGTAGTGATGGACATCGTAGGCATATATGTAGAGTCATTTTACAGTGCATCCGGACGATATGGACCGTCCGTCGAAGTGAATTCGACGGTCCAGATCCGATGCAATAGACTGATGTCACGTGTATTATATCAGACCCCGAGGGGCATTTTCGGGAGAAAAAATATTTCGAACTGATCTGATTTTCCCTCCCAAATATTTCGAGGCTATTCTCGGTACGAATTTCAGGGCTATTTTTGGTTCGATATTTATCCCGTTCGCTAGGGTTTATTCCTCGCCGCCGCTACTGTTTTAATCCTCGCCGGCAGGATCTAGCCGCTCGTCGCGGCCCCTCCCTCCCTCGTCGCCGGGAGGATCTAGCCGCGCGTCGCGGCCCCTCCCTTCCTCCACCCCAATTCCCTCGCGATCTCGCACCACCTTTTCAACGAACACGAGAGGAGGCCCACTGCCCTCCCCCGCGGCGGCCGCCGACGAAGAGTCGGCGCCATCCCACCTCCCAGTCCTCCATGCCGGTGCCTATAGCCACAAGGTTATAGGCAACCTCTTTCCCACACCCCAATTGGTTGTTTGCTTCCTCTACATATCATTTCTCAGCCATGGCTGCAGCTTTGATCTGGCCATGCATCTCGTCCGATGGCAAGGTGGTTGGGTATGGATCATGTCCTGCGGGACTAGATGAAGCCGGCCGCCGGCCTCGACGGCCCGCCCCATTCGTCCAGCCCCGACTGCTTGATCTACGAACGTTCAATCGTTGCATTCAACATGTATTCTTTCAATTTGGCTGATAGGTGAGATTTGGAGATCAATAGAGATGATAAGCTATTAATTTTGGAATGTACTATAAACAATTCATAGCTTATGTTCCTCAATATTTATGATGCTCGCTTTTTCTTGTGCAATTGCTGGACTGGGATCAACAGACTTGGCATGTGCTTTATATGAAAAATTAGATTCAGACGGGATGTCCACCTTTTCAAGATTGCTGTTGAGTCTTATTATGATGCTTTAGCCTTGTTAAAGGGAGAGTAATGGTCCTCGCAAAAAGCAGAGAGAAAGGAATGAGCATTCGATTCTTCCATATGTTGCATTTCATTCTTCCGTGTTTAGTTATGTCCAACATTTGTTACATGCACACACTTGACAAGGTTAGTACAAGTAGTAAATTTTCCTCTGTTTTGTAGGGCTATGACAGAACATGCTATGTGATTCCCTGAGGCAGGATGGATGTACCATGGCCACACCACTGTGCTCCTGAAGGTGATCGCTTCAATTCAGTGTTGCAGCACCTGCAGAGGCCCCCTATGGTACGTGCTTTTACTCTTGTTACCGTATGCTCTATTTTTTTGGCTTTGCGGCCTGCCTACGAGGCATAGCTGGGATTGCGTGTTGAATCAGGCAGTATTTTTGACTTCTGTTGTGAGGCTATGCTCATGCTTTAATAAATTTTTCTCTTGTATGAAAATAGACATATCATAATCCATTATTCTTCTAGGGTTGCCCCAGGCACCATTACTGTCACATGGTAGTAAAAAGCAAATATAGATTTCTACGAGATCCCGTAGAGACCAAATTTATTTCAAGCAAAATATAGTAACCAATATTATTGAAGTTGTACAACTTGACTCATGTGCAATGGACTAAGAACACGGCTAGGAAACCTTCTTCGGGACTAAAACCCAACCACACCCTACTCTATCGCTTTATGGCCAAGTGTGCACTCCACATGTAAGAATGAACCACAATGCTGGACTAACTGCTTGCATCCTCGTCGTCTTCAACCGCAGCTGCATCCGATTGCCTAGCATGGTACTGCTTGAACCTAGTCCTGTATTTCATTTTGTTGTAGGGTGAATCGACAAGCACAATAGGTAGCTCTCTTCTGAATTTGTCGATGTAGGCCTGCATGCGAGGATATGTTAGTATCGTTCCATATGTTCCAGAAAATGACAGAATTTTAGGTGTTACTCTACATACTTTGTCATATTGCAACCTCAGTTTTACTCCCGTAAATAATTCGATGTTCTTCCGCATGTAAAGTGCGCAACAAGAACTGCAACAATTTATGTTGTTAGATTAGCATTTCAGATATTAACAATCTAAAACAAAAACAAAAGCTAATATTGTTGACTGACGTCTCATTTGATTTTGGCACATTAATATTCCGTACTGGCCATTGCGTCACGTTAATGTCTTCCCATGCATTGCTTTCAATCCCATGACTCGCATCGCTGCTGTCAGATGTGCTTCCATCCCACGTACCTGCAAGCCCAATGGGATGAGAAGTTGCCTACGACTAATACTTACATACGATGTTAAATCCTTTCTTATAATTAAATATGTTGAAATTCTCACCACGTTATTTACTTCTCTGGGTATCATACAGTGGAAAAGTGAATCAAGAACCTGAATCTCCTTCCTTCTGGGGTTTACGACCACAAGTAACCAGTGGGTGTTTAAACTATTCGTAGGTAGGAAAACCTGGAGTGCACAGATAATTAGATCAACATGCATAGTAATAAAAAAATCTATTCTACGTCATCTTAAAATACCATATCATGTTTCAGGTAGGTGGTGCCTTGTGTTGTTCCAGGAATGCCTGCCAAAGTGTCCTCGTAGCACTCCTCTATCCTACCATCTCTTTCGAGATTAGCGACGCCGGCCACCCTCTCAATGTAAACCAGTTGGCCGTCCCTTGTGTTAATCTGTTGATCATGACGCATGAGCTGGATCGCAACATCAACCACCTACAACAATAATCAAGTTAATTGTATTGTACAAAAATGAAACTTCATAAACTAATCTGTGAAATACTATCTTACTTCGTCACCCAACAATACCCCAACTTCAAATTCATCTTTATGGTTGAGGCATTGCAAATGCTTTGATAGCACGACAATGTCATCAACTAAGACCATTTGTTTTTCACGATTTGTAGTGTTGATCAGTGACGCCACGAAATCCTGTCGAACCACGTCTAGCTGGTCCCTCTGGGTTTCAGGAATTCAGGAACTTCTGACCTCTTTTTTAAGTTGCTAGAGCCGATTTTCCTCTTTTTACTGTTCATGTCCTTGGAATCATTTGTATGCTCTGATGGAGTCTTGTTTTTCCTTTTTTTCTTCTCAGTGTCGTACGAAGCATACTCGTCATTCTTAAATAATTGCAATACCACCCTTTTCTTTTCGCCCCCATGATTTGGTGGCGTCGATTCAACCACACTTACTTGTTGCTGCTTTTGAAAGGATTCATCATGGCTGTCATCATCTGTGAAGGCACGGGGCTCTTCAGGATCTTGCGATCCCGTAGCCTTCACAGAGTGATGCTTACTCCGTCTGTTGAACGGATTCTGTCAGACAAAATAAACCGCGGGTTAGCCTTTAGCAGATTCTTGCTCAATTATAGGTAAAATGTGCATCACCTGGAAATCTTCAAGGCTTGTGGTGGCTTTGGAATGCATTTGCTTATCATAACTAGGAGCTCCCTGGATATCATCCACCTCTTTCAAAAGCTTATGAATACCACTGAGATCCTGTTTGATTTTTGCAGCAGCTCATTCGAATGCTTCATCCTGTACGTCGAAGATCAAATGATATTTCTGAAATGACAATGATTGTTTAATAATTAAGTTAACATGCGTATGTCAAAATCTTCATCAAGGTTCTTCATGGGGGGCTCCATGTCATCATTTTTTATTCCCTGCTTACAATCGTGCTTAGCAGCGACCTCCGTGACATCATTTTGTTTCCCCTGGTCAGAAGCCTGCTCAGCATTCTCAACAGAGGCCTCCCTTGGGTGTGAAGGTGCCCCGAGGTCAGATAGATGTATGTCCTCCACTCCTGGAAATATTCCATCATGTTTTTTCTTTAAAAAATACATGTTAGTCTGGGGTGTTTTGATAGTAAACTAAATTAGAAAAAAACTTGTACACGTAAATTTCCAATTATATGTACTAATCTCATAATTCTAGGCTTACCTTCAATTCTTTGATGAGGTCCTCCGTGAGCTTGCCATTTGTACGAGTACGCCTAAGGCACTCATCCATTTTCTTTTCAAGGGTGCACATCCTATGGTTTTGTTCTGTACCGGACTCCCGCACGAGGGAGGCAACTTCTTGCAAATCAGTCAATACACGTCCGACGAGTACCTTAATCTGAGACTTTGAAACAGTTAGAATCATATAACTTCATACTAGTTCGAATGTTACAATATATATTTGTGCCTTATCTAACTCATTTACCTGAGTGCATGTCTTCGGTTTGGCCAGCGTACCATCTCGTGCTGGAATGAAAGGCCTCATCAGGTCCTCAACATACCGCTGTTTAGTGTCGTTAGTATGATTTAGAAAATATATATGTTACATGATCCAGGCAATGTGCTGACATTTTACCTCTCCAACTCCCAGATAATTATTCTGGTTTATATTGTCAACCTTTTTTGCCTTCTCCTCGCTCCAGTTCTAGAACAGCGGCCTTAACCTTGATTCATACGAGATGCTAGAGTCCAATTTGTGCACTCTGAACTTCTCGTAGTACCATGTCTGCATGACAACAAAAGCAGTTTACTAACATTCCCGTATATTATGTAATGTATGTTAGGTAACTGATAATTGTACTACTATGAATTACCTGCAACAGTGGTAGATTCCCCTCCAGAATTGCCTCACCATTTACAAAATTCTTCACGTTATCCATAAGATAGTCAAGCGTTAGCTGTCCAAGATTTGTGCCCTTTATCGTGTCAACGTTTCTAACAATCCCAATATATTTGTTATCCACATACTCCTCTTTTGTTCGGCATACATATTTGCCTATGGTGTACAAGACAAATGGCCTGACAAAATTTGGTGTGCTATCGACTTTCATCTTGGCTAGCAATCCTTTGAAAGTTATTTTGGTTTCATTACGGTCTTTCAGTTTCTTCCACAACTCCATATTATCATCAAGATTTGAAGGGACGTGCTTCTTCCCATGGCAGGGCATGCCTGTTATATGCGCTACATCTTCTAGTGTGATCCTACATGGTCTCCCATTGATGATAAAGGCATCCTGCTCTGCATCATATGAATTAGCGATGGCCAGGCAGAGTACACGTCTAATTTTGATGCTAGGTGTCCTGAGAAGTCCACCCATTCCTATCAACTGGATGTACATCCTTTGCTACGTGTTCAATCCATTTATGAACTCCTCATATGGCAGCAAAGAAGCATCCTGGGTTCAATGGATGTGCAAGTGTGATTAGATTCAGCATGGTATACAATCTAAACACTCATACAGACGAATACACCTTATATATATCACCATAAAAATTGTGATCTACGCTACTGCATGAGGTACAAGCATGCTTAGTTCCATGTATGTGCAAATACTATCAAGTGATTCAGCTTGGTTACGTTTGAACGGTCATCTAAGGTAATCTCCATTGCAAGGCACTTATCTGAAATAAAATAAAGATTGGAAAATAAAAAACTATCCAACCGTGGTCTCCTCAACTCTAGGCGCTAATCATGGTCAGTAGTATGGAATTAAAACATGGGCCATCGATGCCTTCCATAACTCGTGCGGAAGGGAAAAAAGAAGGCAGGCGCCTGCTGCACTAATTGGCATCGACAAGACCAGGCGCTAAGATTTAGCCTGGAATTAATCAATGAACTGCCAATCTGGTAGGAAACAAATCCTAGCGCCCTCCCCTAACGCCCCCAACTTAATCTGCTTAAAAACATGCTGAGTTACATGAATATGCAAACAACGAGTGGGGTCGCAACAAGAGATCATGGGAGGAAGATCGTGGCATGAAAAATAGTAGCGGCTGAGATCGTGGGGAGTTACCAGAGGAATCATGTTTGGCTCCGTCGTTCGGTCTTGCTGGATTCCTGGGTTGCTCCATCCTTCTGTCTTGCTGGTTTGGGCGGCGCAGAAGGACGAACTATGATCTACGAGGTTTCAAAGGATCCCTATTTATAGGGATCGTAACAACCCGGGCATATATCTACGTATAGATTTCTTTGGTTGGAGGAAATCAAGGGAGGGGACTCACCTGGTTGAATATTAGGGGGGCGTGGAGAGTTTAGCAAAGGTAAGTTGCGTAACAACACGTAGGTCTCCTGAGAATCACGATCATCAAAAAGATATCGTTCCCGTTTCTTTGAAAATCAGCCAAAAGAACTGGACCACTTTTATTATTGCTTATAAGTAGTTCACTGGACCTCTTTTAGGATGAAAACTGGTTCTAAAGTCAACTAAGATTGAGTCTTCACACGTGAAGTATTTTACTCTCTTGTGAAGCTATTTTATTGCCCATCCGATCTTCATGCTCATGCTCATACTTTTTTTCCTCGTATATGTGAGACCAAATTTTGTTAATAATACTGAATCATGTCTGGTGCTGCTCAAGATGGCACGACACCATGGTTTTCACTTCGCTGAGATTTCGATGAAATAACTGAACTTCATTGATTTTAGCACTCACTACAATATTTGCCTTTCAGCCAAAATATTTCAGCCTCACTGAATTTCGACCAAAATATTTCAGCACTCGCTGAAATTTTTCTGAAACTTCTAACTAGCGATGTTAAAAAAATTCTGAAACTTCTAACTAGCAATGCCAAAATATTTCAGCACTCGCTGAAATTTTTCTGAAACTTCTAACTAGCGATGTTAAAAGAATTCTGAAACTTCTAACTAGCGATGTTAAAAGAATTATGAAACTTCTAACTAGCGATGTAATTGTTCTGAATCTTGTCCAGACTCCGACGACACTTAAATATAAATTTAAGAATTCAGTTAACCTTCCTAAGCTTCAACAGTTCTGGTTGTAAAAAGCAAATATATGTTTCAGCGTCTCCCGTGCAGACCAAATTTATTTCAAGAATAGTATTTGGAACCAGTACTGTGAAATATTACAACTTGATTAATCCGCACTGGACTATGAACATGGCTAGGAAACCTTGTTCAGGACTAAAACCAAACCACACCCTACTCTACCGCTTCATAACCAAGCGTACACTCCAGATCTAAGAATCAACCACTGCTGGACTAACTGCTTGCATCTTCATGATCTTCAGTCGCAGCTGCATCCGATAGGCTAGCAATGTACGTCTTCAACTTTTTCATGGACTTCAATTTGTTGTAGGGCGAATGAAGAAGGACAACAGGCAACTCTCTTCTATAATTGTCAATGTATGCCTGCATGGGAGGATATGTTAGTATCGTTCCATATGTTTACAAAATTGACAGAATTTTAGGTGTTACTCTACGTACTTGGTCATAACGCAGCGTAAGATCTTCTCCCGTAAAGAATTCGATGTTCTTCAGCATGTAGAGTGCACAAGAAGAACTACACAATTAATTCTGTTAGCACCATTTCACGTATTAACAATGAAAAACATATTTAAAAGCTAATACTTTTGACTGACTTGTCATCTTGTCTTGGCACAGGAACATGCTTTACTTTCCATTGGGTCACGTTAATGTCTTGCCATGCATGGCTTTTTGGTCCATTGATTCGCAGCGATGCTCTCAGATATGCTCCCACCCCACGTATCTGCCAAAGTCCATGGTATGAGAAGTTGCTCACGGTTCAAGGTTAGGTATGATACTAAATGTTGTGTTATATTGAAAGACATTTAAAATCTCACCACGTGAACCACTTGTGTGCTTACTATGTAGCTGAAAAGTGAATCAAGAATCTGAATCTCCCTCCTTCTGGGGTTTACAACCACAAGGAACTAGTGGGTGTTCGCCATGTTCATAGGTAGAAAAACCTGGACAACAAAGATGATTACATCAACATGCATAATACTTAGAAAAATAAATGTATTTATGTCATGGTTAGATGGTACCAGATCATGTGTGAGGTAGTTGTCTCCTTCTGTTGTTCCATGACTGCCCGCCAAAGCGGCCTCGTGGCAGTTTTGGATCAGCGTCCTTAACCTTGATCCATACGAGATGGTATAGTCCAATTGGTGCACCCTCCACTTCTCGTAGTACCACGTCTTCATTACAACAAAAACAACTTAGAAAATTTTCCATAAAATTAAATGTATGGTATGTTAATAATGATTGTATTACTTGCAGCAGTGCTAGGTTGCCCTCCAGATTTGCTCCACCATTTACTAGTCCTTCCTTCCCATATCGTTGCACGTAGAACTTTCCAGCACGAAAATTAGCGCAAGTTTCATTACAAAGAGAGGCATTCACAACTAAAATCTGAAGGTATGCACGATCTCCCTTAAGTTTTGCTAAAGCACATCTAGATGTGCTCTAAGTATTGCTTATCTAAGTCCTATGTCATTGATTTTATGCTAAGATTCGTGCAAGCCTTTTTTTGTCCTTTTTTCTATTCTTTCTAGACACCCACATATCCCTTCGGTATAATGGGATTGCATGTAGCCTTGGGAAGGAGGGAGTATACAGAATACAAGGATGTTGATCGTTACCGGAGGATTCTCTCGATGGCGACCGGCAACATTGCCGTTTGCTTTCATCTTTTGCTTCGCTGGCTTCTCCGATGTCACCGACCTGGGAGCTACTTTGGCGGCGTGCGGTGGTAATTCGGTGTAGTCACGGAAGGCTAGGTGTGGGGTGGAAGTATATGATCTATGCCGTGAAAAGCTTCGTATTTATAGGGGATTCTCTAACAACCGATCACAAGGAAATATTGGGAATTTAGGATCTCACGAAGAGGTAGTTTTAGATCATGTAATGTTTATTTATAGGGGATTCTCTAACAACCCACCACAAGGAAATATTGGGAATTTGGGATCTCACGAAGAGGTAGTTTTAGATCACGTAATGTTTTTGTAGCTAGTTTTTTTATTTTGTGAATTTTTTTGCAAGTTTAGATCAGTAATCTCAACTGTGAAGCGTTTGGGCTTCTTGTGCTTTCTTATACGAGCCTATTATAATGGGATGAGCCCATTTGAAATGTGAACATGAGAAAGGAAGCGAGGACTCCAACGGCTGCGACGAGCCCCGTCCCAATTATTTGTGAAGTATTTTACTCTCTTGTGAAGCTATTTGATTGCCCATCCGATCTTGCATGCTCAAAATCATACCTTTTTTCCTCGTATGTGTGAGACCAAATTTTGTTAATAACACTGAATCATTTCTGGTGCTGCTCAAGATGGCACGACACCATGGTTTTCACTTCGGTGAGATTTCGATGAAAAAACTGAACTTCATTCATTTCAGCACTCACTGCAATATTTGCCTTTCAGCCAAAATATTTCAGCACTCACTGAAATTTTTCTGAAACTTCTAACTAGCGATGTTAAAAAAATTCTGAAACTTCTAACTAGCGATGTTAAAATAATTCTGAAACTTCTAACTAGCGATGTAATTGTTCTGAATCTTGTCCAGACTCCAACGACACTTAAATATAAATTTAAGAATTCAGTTAACCGTCCTAAGCTTCAAAAGTTCTGGTTGTAAAAGGCAAATATATGTTTCAGCGTCTCCCATGCAGACCAAATTTATTTCAAGAATAGTATTTGGAACCAGTACTGTGAAATATTACAACTTGATTAATCCGCACTGGACTATGAGTATGGCTAGGAAACCTTCTTAGGGACTAAAACCAAACAGCACCCTACTCTACCGCTTCATAACCAAGCGTACACTCCAGATCTAAGAATCAACCACTGCTGGACTAACTGCTTGCATCTTCATGATCTTCAATCGCAGCTGCATCCGATAGGCTAGCAATGTACGTCTTCAGCCTTTTCATGGACTTCAATTTGTTGTAGGGCGAATTAAGAAGGACAACAGGCAGCTCTCTTCTATAATTGTCAATGTATGCCTGCATGGGAGGATATGTTAGTATCGTTCCATATGTTTACAAAATTGACAGAATTTTAGGTGTTACTGTACGTTCTTGGTCATAACGCAGCGTAAGATCTTCTCCCGTAAAGAATTCGATGTTCTTCAGCATGTAGAGTGGACAAGAAGAACTACAACAATTAATTCTGTTAGCACCATTTCATGTATTAACAATGAAAAACATATTTAGAAGCTAATATTGTTGACTGACTTGTCATCTTGTCTTGGCACAGGAACATGCTTTGTGGTCCATTGATTCGCAGCGATGCTCTCAGATATGCTTCCACCCCACGTATCTGCCAAAGTCTATGGTATGAGAAGTTGCTCAGGTTCAAGGTTAGGTATGATGCTAAATGCTGTGTTATATTGAAAGACGTTTAAAATCTCACCACGTGAACCACTTGTGTTTCTACATAGCTGAAAAGTGAATCAAGAATCTGAATCTCCCTCCTTCTGGGGTTTACGACCACAAGGAACCAGTGGGTGTTCGCCATGTTCGTACGTAGAAAAACCTGGACAACAAAGATAATTACATCAACATGCATAATGATTACAACAATAAATGTGTTTATGTCATGGTTAGATGGTATCAGATCATGTCTGAGGTAGTTGTCTCCTTTTGGTGTTCCATGACTGCCCGCCAAAGCGGCCTCGTGTCAGTTCTCTACCTTACCATCTCTTTCGAGCATAGCGACGCCGGCCACCCACTCAATGTAAACCAGTTGCCCGTCCCTTATGTCCTTAGGATGATCATGATGCATGATCTGAATCACAGCATAACCCAACTAAAACAAAATTCAAGTTAATTGTACTGTGCAAAAGAAAATTGATAAAATAATTTGGCAAATATCTTACTTCGTCACCCAACCATTTGTCATCTAAAACTCCATCTGTCATGGAGATGCATTGCAAATGCTTCTGTAGCAGAACAATGTCATCAATTACCACCAATTGTTTATCAAGATCTGAGGTGTTGACAATTTCGGCCACGTAATTCTGTCGAAACTTGTCAAGGTCGGTCTCCAGCCTCGAAGCACCTGTGTCTGTATCTTTAAAAATGCTCGCACGGTTTTTCCTCTTTGTATTCTTTGTGTCCTTGGAAACGTTAGTAGACTCCAATGGAGTCCTGTTTTTCTTTCTCTTCTTATCACTATCGTACAGAACATAATCTTCATTGCACAATAATGAAGATGCCACTCTTTTCCGGATGCTCGGATGAGTTGGTAGCATGGAATCAACCACACTATCTTGTCGCTGCTTTGCTAAAGAATCATCATAGTTGTCCTCATCAACTGGGAAGACATGGGTCTCTTCTGGCTCCCTTATTGCCTTAGCCTTGGCAGACAGGTGTTTGCTTTTGGTACCTGCCTCTCCCCCTACCTCAATACTGACATCTTCATCATCTTGATCTCTTCTTTCTTCAGCCTTTCGCACATTCTCATTGTGCCTCAAATTCAGAGGATCCTGTGATTTGAAATAAAGCACTTGTTAGCTTGCAATCTCCGTGAAATAAAAAAACAAAACTAGTTAACTGTAAAATGTGCATCACCAGGAAAGCTTCAAGGCTTGTGGTGGCTTTGGAATGCTTTCGCGAATCCAAACTCGGAGCACCCTGCGAAGCATCCAGCTCTTTATAAAGCTGTGAAGCATTCTTGAGACTCTCCTTGCAAGCTGCAGCAACAGCTCTGTCTTCTTCATCCTGAACGTGGAAGATCATATGTTAGCTACGAATTTGCATTAACTTAAGACAAAATCAGTTAGATGTGAAATGTGTATCACCATGAAAGCTTCAAGGCTTTTGGTGGTTTTTGAATTCTTTCGCGATTGCAAACTAGGAGCAGGCTGCAAATCTTCAGCTACGTTCTTCATGGGGGCATCCATGTTATCTTTTTGTATTCCCTTAGCAGAAATGCCTTTGGCAATGACCTCCGTGTCTTTTTTTTTTGCTGGTGAGTAGTATTCTCTCCTGGGACCTCCATTGGGTCCGCAGGTACTCCCATGTCAGATACATGTATGTCCTCTACTCCTGGGTGATCATCATCAAATATTCCATAGCGGTGGTTCTTTAAAGAAAATGTGTTAGTGTGGAGAGTATTGATAGTAAAAATATTTATAGAAACTCATAATGGTATACTTACATTGAATTCTGTGATGAGGTCGTCCGTGCGTCTGCCGTTCGCAAGTGTACGCCTAAGGCACTCGTCCATTTTTTTTCAAGGGTGCTCATCCTATCAAATTGTTGTGCACTGGCTTCCCGCACAATGGAGGCAACTTCTTTCAAATAAGCTAATACACGGACCATGAGTGCCTTATCCTACAAATTACAAGCAGTTAGAAGCATATGACTTCGATTGTACTTGCAAAGTTACAATATATATTTGTGTCTGATGTTCATCATTTACCTGACCGTCAGTCTTTGGTTTGACCGGCGTCCCAACTGGTGGCGCATTGAAAGGCCGCAGCAGGTCATCGACATACTGTATGTTAGTGTCGTTAGTATCATTCAAAACATATGGTAGATAATCCAGGCACGCAGTACTAACACTTCACCTCTCCAACCCCTATATAATATTTGTTGATTATCTTGTCTACCTTCTGTGCCTTCTCGTCACTCCAGTTTTGGATCAGCGGCCTTAACCTTGATGCATACGAGATGGTAGAGTCCAATTGGTGCACCCTCCACTTCTCGTAGTACCACGTCTGCATTACAACAAAAACAGCTTAGAAATTTTCCATAAAATTAAATGTATTGTATGTTAATAATGATTGTATTACTTGCAGCAGTGGTAGGTTGCCCTCCATATTTGCTCCACCATTTACAAATTTCCTGACGCTAGTCATAAGATGGTCAAGTGTAAGCTGTCCAAATTTGGTGCTCTTTATTGTCTCAACGTTTCTAACACTCCCAAGGTATCTGTTGTCCACATACTGCTGTGTTGTCGGGCATACATATTTGCCTATGGTGTACAAGACAAATGGCCTGACAAAATTAGGTGTGCTGTTGCCTTTCATCTTGGCTAGCAATCCTTTCAAAGTTACTTTTGTGTCATTGGGGTCTTTCAGTTCCTTCCACAACTCCAAAGTATCGTTGTGATTTGAAGAGACGTGATTCTTCCCCATGCAGAGCAGGCCTGTTATATGCTCCACATCTTTTAGTGTGATCCTACATGGTATCCCATTAATTATAAAGGCATCCTGCTCTGCATCATATGAATAAGCGATGGCCTGGCACAGTAGACGTCTCATTCTCATGCCAGGAGTCTTGAGAAGTTCACCCAGTCCAATCAACTTGATGTACGTCAGTTGTTGTGCGTTTAATTCTATTATGAACTTCTCGTATGGCAGCAATGAAGCAACCTGAGTTCCCTGAATGTACAAATAGTATGATTAGATTATGTATGGTATTCATTTAAATATGCATAGAACCCACTAGATCTAATCTATGCCAATATCAAAATTGTGCTCTACAGTACTGGATGAAATTATAGAGCTTCTAGGCCATATAATGAACACCAGACATAGAAAAACCAGCTATCTCTGTCGGCAAATTGACTAATAATAGTATAGATTTTTAGTAGAAAGAGTAGACTTTGGTCTATGTACACTACTAAAGTTTCAGACATCACGCTTATGAAAATAATTGCATACATGATCACAAGATCAATAGTTTATAGATAATCACCATATTAGGAATGTAACATGTGATCCTACTGTCCATCTTTCTCTTTAGTTTTCTCCTTTCTTTCTCGTCAACCTAAAATTTAATATAGTACATACATTTGATGTTCTCAATGCCAAATAAGTGAGGCGTGCAACTTACGTAGAAAACTACTTTGTATTCTGTCTACTACGTATTTGATCAGGCATTTAGGAGTACTACGATTATTTTGTTGATTCGGTTGCTGGTTTTAAACAAAGTTGAATTACTAGTCCTTCCTTTCCATATCGTTGCACGTAGAACTTTCCAGCACGAAAATTAGCGCAAGTTTCATTACAGAGAGAGGCATTCACGACTAAAAACTAAGAGAGGAAGGTATCCACGATCTCCCTTAAGTTTTGCTAAAGCACATCTAGATGTGCTCTAAGTATTGCTTATCTAAGTCCGATGTCATTGATTTTATGCTAAGATTCGTGCAAGCCTTTCTAGACACACCCATCTCCCTTCGGTAAAATAGGGATAGTTCGTTATGGCTGTAACTAAACGAGATCAAAAAGAAGTGCGCCGTAAATAATGGGATTGCATGCAGACTTGGGAAGGAGGGTGTATACAGAATACAAGGATCTCGATCATTACCGGAGGATTCTCTCGATGGCGACCGGCTCCATTGCCGTTCGCTTTCATCTTTTGATTCGCCGGCGTCTCCGACGTGCCCTTCTCTTTCATCGACTTCTCTGATGTGCCCTTCTCTTTCATCTCAGGATTCGCCGACGCAGGCATTGAAGATGACGGCTCCGTCGGCTCCACCGACCTAGGAGCTACTTTGGGCGGCGTGGGGTGGTAATTCGGTGTAGTCATGGAAGGCTAGGTACGGGAGGCGTGGGCTGGGAGGCGTGGGGTGGAAGTACATGATCTATGCCGTGAAAAGCTTCGTATTTATAGGGGATTCTCTAACAACCGATCACAAGGAAATATTGGGAATTTGGGATCTCAGGAAGAGGTAGTTTTAGATCACGTAATGTTTATTTATAGGGGATTCTCTAACAACCCACCACAAGGAAATATTGGGAATTTGGGATCTCACGAAGAGGTAGTTTCTGATCACGTAAAGTTTTTTTAGCTAGTTTTTTTTATTTTGAGAATTTTTTAGTAAGTTTAGATCAGTAATCTCAACCGTGAAGCGTTTGGGCTTCTTGTGCTTTCTTATACGGGCCTATTATAATGGGATGAGCCCATTTGAAATGTGAACATGAGAAAGGAAGCGAGGACTCCAATGGCTGCGACGAGCCCCGTCCCAATTATTTAGGACGGGCATGCGCGAGGGCTCTTCGTCCTCACTGCCACGACTCTCCAAAAACGGTTCCTCTGCCTCTGCGTCCTCTCGATTCCCTCTTCCTCTGCGTCGCCCACTCTCCCAACAATCTGGCATCTGGAACGGTGAGTTCTCCTACCTGTCAATTTTGTTAGTAGTTCTCCAGTAGTAGCACATACGATGGCCTTCTTCTTGTCAATTTCTTGTTCTCCTGCTTCTTTATTTTGTGTGCACAGATTCATCTACCTGCAACATGTAGTCCGTTGCCTTATGAGAATTTTGCACATAGATTCATGTGCATGCAACATCTAGTCTGTTGTCTTGTCAATTTCTTGTTTTTCTCCTGCTTCTTTAGTTTGTACACACAGTTTTATCTGCATGGGCGATGAACAATTCATAGATACATGTTTATTCTTGATTGTTGATGCTGTTGTTTAGATAAATATTTCAAGAGCGTAAATTTTGATTGTTAATTCGCATGTACTCCCTCTGCAAGGAAATATAACAATTTTGGTTCACTGCTTTAGTGATTTCTTTATAGAGGGAGTACTTGTTTAGTTTAAATTGTTCATGCACTTGTTTACATAAACTTTCAATAGCACCAGAATTCCTATACTATCTGTCGTCATATTCATCTCGGCTTATTGTTATCATGTTATTGTCATGTCTTATACTGGTTTCATTAATTACAGTCCTTCGGCATGGCGTTCGAGAATGATTATGCTGCTAGGGCAGATGGAAATACCAAATTTGTGTGAAGTACACGAACAAGGCTAGCTGTGTTGAGTACTGCATTGGCAGACTCAAATACTAGCTGCGGAACGACGACCAGAAGATAGTTGCACTAGATGTGGAGTACACCTGGCCTCGTGGTCCGACACAGATGGCGGCCGTGGTCCAGTTATGCGTTGGCATCTACGTCCTCGTGCACCACATAAGCGTTGCTGATGAGCACTGCGGCCTGCTTGCCACCTTCCTGCTCAACGAGGAGTACACCTTTGTTGGGGTGGACATCAACAATGACAAGAAAAAACTCAAGCATGTTGGTCTGGTGGTACAAAACTTTGTGGATATCCAGAATATGTGGAGAGTGCCTGATCCAGTGACGATTAAGCCAAAGTATGGCTTGGCTGACTACGCTGGTTCCATCATCCACCACAGCTACAACAAGATGAAGGACGCTCTCACAGAAGAAGACCACCATATATGGGCAGAAGCGCCCTTACCCTTGAAGAACATCTATTATGCTTCCATGGACGCGTAAGCCACGTACGACGTATACAGGCGGTTGGTGAACTTCTAGAAGGGGTTCGAGAGTCAGCGCCAGCATCTCGCCAAACCATCTAGGCGGTCAAAGAAGTCCGGAAGGAAGAATGAATCAACCTAAAATGTTTCTTCTATTTATCTAGCTAATAGTCTGTAAACTTTATTATACTGCTAGTAAGTCGTAAGTTCAAATTTCCTGCAATTTGAATCATCCTTTATTCTAGCTGTCTTGCCTAATTTGATCCACGTTCACGAGATATTATACTTAAGACGTTTATTTTGTTTCGGTTTCGCTAGCTATGATACAGAATGCGATAGCCATTTTTACCAAAAGATTATTTCAGATTTATAATGAATACTGTTCTCAACTGGGTTTGAATAGAGAATTTTTTTAATTGCATAGAGAAAGTTCATTTTTTAATCAAAACAAGGATCGCCCCCTCTGATTTTCCATTAAAAGAAACCACATGGTCTTTCAAGCCCCTGATACAAACTACATCTATAAACTAAAGTAATCAACTAGCAGCACAAATCATACATGGTAGCAAGCCCAGCCAGACTTAACATGAAGGTCTAAAAAATAAAACTACGGCAGAGATGTGCAGGCGACACCGCAGTACCCTGTGACTCCACACTTGCGATGAACTGTACAATTCACCTGCTACATGCTCTAGCGTGCGCATATAGACCATCATGACCTCTTTGCTCCCAACATCAGCACCTCTTTGTTTACCACCTTCATCTGCAATATAGACCATCCCATGATCCACAAGCAAATTAGCTAAACAAGAATCATAAGATCACTATACCATTTATTTTGTAATCTCACATTATTCCTGCATTGCCAAAGAGTCAAGAACACAACTGATGCCCTTCCCGCATCTCCTACGCAAACACTCATAGGTAGTTCTACCATCTTAACTCCATGATTTAAAATATTAATAAAACCCCGTTAACGATTCCATTTGCATTACCATCGTTCATGATTATAGCCAGGGAAATAGCAGCCAATAAAGCAACCACCTGTGAAAGACCTATTTTGAGTCCTGAATAGGGCCGAATCCTAGCATTTACTCTAACTGCAACATGTCCTCCTCTCATAGTCATCATCACCCAAGACATAATGAAGACGTAACCCCATAGATGCATAACTGCTATCAAAATAGTGTTCGCACTATACCTAGTGTAAAGGACACTCTTGCGTTGCCGTGCTACATTTGTGGCTCCTCGGTCAGCATGTTCATCACCACCTCGATCTGAAGATCTTCACGGGTGGTGGTCTTGAAACCAAAAAGAACGACTTTATGAACCTTAAGCTCTTCACTGTCAACAAAATCACTCCATCCCTTGTCGAAGATGATGTGGCCATCATCACACTTGTGGTACTTGACCGGCATGAAACTGTCCTTGCACAGCCGAATGCCAGCAAGCCCATCTCCCGGTATCTCCCCATCTCCTGGGGTCTTCAGGGCGTCGACAACTTTCACCGGTAATCTCTGTATGCACCGTCATAGGAAGAAAAATTATCAAATACGTGAAGGAGCAGTAAACAAAAGGATCTTCAGCTACATCTACATATATTACATAAGGATCTTCAGTTATGGGAAACAAAAGGATATGCAAAAACACACATCAGTGTATTCACTGGTTTTAGCTACAATAGCATATCATTAAACTTTCTCTCCATTAAAAAACAAAGAAAATTGCATACAAAATAGAAAAGACTAGTACACCAAAAACATACCATCGTCTTTCCTGCTATGTTCGACTTGGTGAAGCGGTGGACAAAAAATGCACCTATATAACCTTTCTTCATCGCCAAAAGGTCATGTAGGTTACGCTCCTCTTGCTTCATAAGATTAATTCCCTTCGTTATGACAGCTAATTCTAGAGGATCTTTACGCTCTTCGTTTTGATCGCATGTCCTTGCCAGGTTGCAGCAGTACACCATAGGAATGTATTCAGTGAAATCGAAAGAGACAAGGTCGCCTTCTCGCAGGTCGAAGTCTTCAACAAACCTGCACCAGTTTTCACCACAGATGATCGCCCTTGAATTCCGTTTGTACACGCCAAAATCATACATGCGGCTCCCTCTCGCTTGAAAAAGCAATGAACTGTCTTGGATGGCGCTGAACTGGTGCCTTGCGTAGCATGGCACGATCTATAGATGTAGAATTTAATTGCTATTTATTTCCTACATATTGTTAATCTTCAAAGTAGAGGGGAACAAACACAATACAAGTAAAAATTGACATGATTATTTATACCAGAGCTGAAGTGTCCCCATCTAGCCTGATGGTAAATGTCAACCCATCTTCAATGGGCATGTTGTAGTCCTGTCGACAGGTTATGCATACCACCTGTGTAAACAAAATAAAATGAAGAAAAGCAAAGGATGAGAATTTAAGAAAAGGGCTTATGCATGTAAACACACTAGGCAACAATAATACAGTATAATCAACGAAGGTACTGCATCAGTAATCAACAATCATACACTTGAACTGAGCGGGTGGCTCGCCCTCCACTCCTCATAACCCCGCAACGCAGCGCGTGCCCGCCGCACCACAGCTTGTTCAGACATGTCCTTCTCTTCATCCTCGACCGGCAGCATGGGCTCACCCCAAGCGTCAACGCGCGGCATTGGCCCCTCCTCCTCTGTAGCACAACTGAGGTAGTGTCTGAGGCTGAGCAGTAATCTCTGAGAAAAGTCCTATGAAAACATAAATCCTACTACTGCTGTTACTCGGCCCACCCGAATGTACACACGCACACCTTCAACATACAACCCATCTACATACATCCGCATCCAACAATATGTTCCTTGAAAAAGAAAAGAAAATCTATTCTGGACGGACGAAGGATCGTCAGGGTAACCAACTCAATTAGCCACTTGTCTGTCATGTTGGAGAAAATGAACTTACTTCACTTTTCCCTGGTACTACATAACCACACAAAATAAAGACTAAAATAATTCCTAAAAACTCTGATATATTGTATGCCCTCACATTTATAATCTTTAAAATATGAACTAATTTGGGCAATAGAATTAAGAGTTTATTGTTATTTCTGTACAAAGATACAAATATTTGGATCAAAATTTCATATTCTGCAAAAAGACACTGCAGTAAATATTATTCTGAGAAATGTTTAGTTGACTTGCAATCTAGGACTACAGGTTAATGGCTGCCTTACTAAACCCAACCTAATTTCGGCCTAAAAAGGAATTTAATCCACTAGCCCAGCTTATAAGTTTTGAGCCCACCCTCTGGTTTCTTCCTGGATTCGCCACTGCACAGGGCCAATATTTTTTAAAGTTTTTAAAGGACTGTTTGCTGAAATTTGCTGCTATTCTGTTATGCATCTGCACTTGTTCATTGTTATGAAAACCCTGGAATACCGAAACCCTAGAAAAAAAATACCCAGCTAGCCACCGATGTAGAAAACTTCCTTCAATCTCTTCATCACCTTCCACTTAACCTCCGATTTAAAAATCCTAACTATCTAATCTCTGACTTTGAAAACCATGTCCAACTCCCGAAACGGCAACACAACAAGGAGCAAAGAAGTCGAAGATTACAAGTTAGGGTTTCTTACTTCACCTAGTCGCCGGTAGTCGCTAGGTGCTTGCTGGCGGCCTCCCAATCACACTCTGCGCTCTTCTGCTCCAACCGTCGAGAGCGGCCAGGCGAGTAGGCGGCGGGGTCGCGGCGGGGTGGTTTGTGGGGAGCGTGGGGGTGAGGGGGGCGGGGGTGTGTGGGCGATGGGGGTGATGACACGGACCCTATCCGTGTCAAGCACAGAAAATAACGGCCCGTGGGTCCAATTCGTAAAGAAACAACCAAACAGGCCAACAGGCCGCTTACCAGTCACAAAGTAAAACCTATGTTACTAATAAAAAAACACAAAGCAAAATCCTTTTGTCTAAAAAACAAAAACAAAGGAATATCTTAAAAAAGAGGGAAATCCTTTTTGGGTGAGTTCAACGTGAACGTGATGGTGAGAGGCTCAAGGAGGAGTTTTGTGCGTTTACAACACCTTTGTTTTAGAGGGAAAAAATGCACCTTGCAATGGGAAATTATAAAATCGTTATTAATAAGTGTTGAAAAATACTTATTTATAAAAAAATGTTTCTTTCCAGAAAAAACAAACTTCAATAATGGGGGTAGATAATTGCGTCGCCTTTCTCGCCCCCCCCCCCCTCGCATATTCGGGCCATTTACCGCATTTCTATGGTTGTAACCTCGAAAGTTCAAGATCTTATGCGACCACCATGAAATCATAGCAGGGAATGGGATGAGTGCCCCATGTTAAGCTCTTTGGTCCATATATGTGCCATATGCTACCAACGGGAGGCGTGGCCTCAAGGCCGTTCTCTACGGCTATGATGCCCATCTGTTGTCGTTATAATCAATGCAAATTCGTGAGGGGCTAAAAATTCACCGGAACTGGTGTGGTGTCATCGTACAACCCCTAGAGGGTGTGGTAAAACATCAAGAGCAGCACGCATTGGCCCTCACATAGCCTGTGTGCAAACGGGACCATATCGCATATCGGATCAAGCCATCGAAAGAGAATGCGTCCGGCCTGTGAAAGGAGTGCGGGGCCCGTTCCTTCATTTGCCTCAAATCTCGATGCCACGTGATGTTAGACCTAGTAACCAAGGCATGTCTCGTGCATCGCACTGAACTGGACCCACGACATGCATGCACACATGTCCACGTATGAGTCTAAACGGCGGGGATGCATGGTTCGGGGACTGGCGTAAGTGGTGGGAGTCCAGTTTGGATCTAGCTACCAAGAGGTAACGCATGAGTCTAAACGTCTACCAAGAGGATGCATGTCCACATATGAGTCTAAGCGTCTACGTGATGCTCCACACGTGGGTCTAGATCGCAGGTCTGCATGTGCTTTGGATATAGCTACCAAGAGGTAACGCGTCTGGTTTGTGTCTAGGCAGTGCTTCACGGGGCCTGGCGTGGTCTCGTCGTATGACCCATGAAGGGTGTGGTCAAACACCGAGAGCGGCACGCATAAGCCCTAACGCGGGCTATGTGGAAGGCATGCCATATCGCATGCTGGATCTAGCCAATGTAGGGAACAAGTTCGGCATGCAGACGGAGTGGTGGGGCCCGTTCCCTCATATTCCTCAAAATTCATTGCCGCTTCATGTGGGCCCTATCCAAAAAGGCCCGTCCAGTGCATCACACACAGCTGGATTCACACCATGCATGCACACTTGGCCACGTAGACACCCACCGTAAACCTTTAGCCAAGTTGACCCACACCATACATCCACCCTTGACCCACCTCGGTTCGTTGGATCTCCGACGAGTCCCTTCCCTCGGTACGCCAAGCATCTTAAAACGACACACGGCTACACGTCTTGCACACCAAGATTGGCGCATCATGCACTAGTGCCAACAAACATGTCCAGCTGAGCATCTTTGCCCATTATCTGGATCGATGCGGCTAGGGGTGCATGTTGTCGGCCCGGTTGCCTAGCGGTGCATGCTATGGGTAGACATGAATCGCATCACTTGTACCGGACGTCGGAGCAGCACACATGCATGATAGAAGAATCTGCGTGGTTGATGTGGGAGCTTGGATGAGACGCCATGGGATAGGTGCATGCTGAAATTCAAGATTTAGGAATTGATAACAAAATGAAAACGACAATTCAATTGTTTGTGCAGGTGTACAACATGTATTAAGGAAAATGTGGAATATGACACGTTCACATGCATTTTGGCAACAAGTGCACTTTTGGAGGGGAAAACAGGTAGCCCCCGTGCCTCCCACGATTTTTGTTCCATGTATTTCGCAACAAATATTGGAGGAAAAAAGAAAAATGTATTTTCCCCTCAAAAAACGACTTGGGAAGAAAATCTGAAGTAACCATATTTAGCTACTCCGTGGAGGTTGTCCCCCGTGGGGAGATTCGATCTACCTCTCCTTGATTTTAGGGTGAGTTCAACGTGAACGTGATGGTGAGAGGCTGAAGGAGTTTTGTGCGTTTACAACAACCTTTATTTTAGAACTGTATAATAATAAATGAAAGAGAATATGTGAAAAACAAAAAAAAGGATATGCATACATGATGGGCCAGCCCAACCATCTACAGGGACGCGTGGTCCAGCACGCGGGTGAGGTTCGCCTGGGACAGCCCAACAAAATTTGGCCCAACGCTGAGACGCACCGGGCGCAACTGATGGGTGGTGGGAGTTTAGTCCCACCTCGCCAAGCGAGACGCGCACACACCTACTTATATACGCGGCTGAGAGACCAGTTGCATGAGCCTCTCTCACTGAAACAGCACGTTCCCTATCCACTTCTGTGTATGCCCTGTGGGGCCTAATAGCAGGAGAAATCAACATCCCACGGGCCTGCATCCTGGCCCATATGGTTGGGTTTCTAGACGTATGCAGGCCGTGGGGTCTGATATCTCCAGTTAGTTGGTGGGCTTTTTCTTTTCCAAATCACCCAATTTTTTTACATAGTCACATCCTTGTAATAAACATGATTATCAAAGAAAATTCAGCAATAATGAAGTTTACACTGTCCCCTTAGGGTAAAGTCAGAGGTATGTACCTGAGTTTCACTGAGCCACTATAAATTATATAAAATTCTAAAAAAATTGGAAAACTTTCAAATGTTGTCTATGTTTATGAAAAGATCATGTGTACAAAATTTCAGGTGATTTGGATGTGGTCGAAAAAACCACCTTGTTAGAAAAACTCGCTTAAGTGAGACCAAACGGTCCGTCTGTAATGAAGTTATTTTTTTGACCATCTCCAAAATAACCCCAAATTTGTTGTACACGATGCCATAAATGTAACAAACAGGATATCCAAAAATAAAACTCAAAATTTTTAGGTTTACACAGTCCCCTTATGAAAAATTTCGTGGTAAGGCAAGTGAGGTAGCTCACGACCATAGCCATGGCATACATTGTTCAAATGGCCTCAAACTGTTCCCCTTTACCCAAGTTGACCCACACCATCCATCCACCCTTGACCCCACCTCGGTTCGTTAGTTCTCCAACCAGTCCCTCCCTCCGTAAGCCAAGCATGTCAAAGCGACACACGGCTACCCATCTTGCACACCGAGACTGGGCATCATGTACTAGTGCCAGCAAACATGTCCAACTGAGCATCTTTGCCCATCGTGGACACTACCGCATGGTCTAGATCGAGGTGGCTAGTGGTGCATGTTGTCGGCTTGGTTGGCTAAGGGTGCATGATATTGGTCAACATGAATTGTATTACATCACATCTAGATTCCCCTGTCGGGTACCGGACGCCGGAGGCCCGGAGCAGCACGTGCATGGTACAAGAATCTGCACGGTCGCTGGCGGAGCTTTGATAAAACAAATTTGACCTAACTGACATGGTGTAGGTGCATGCTGAAATTCAATATTTAGGAATTGTTAACAAAATAAAAACGACAATTCAATTGTTTGTACAGGTGACACGTTCACATGCAATATGGCAACTAGTGCACTTTTGGAGGGGAAAAACAGGTGCACTCATTCCACCGTGCCTCCCATGATTTTTCTTCCATGTATTTCGCCACAGTATTGGAGGGAAAAAAAGAATGTGATTTTGCCTCAAAAAACGACTTCGGGAGAAATATCAACTAACCATATTTAGCTACTAGGTGGAGGTTGCCCCCGTGTGGAGATTCGATCTACCTCTCCTTCATTTTAGGGGGAGTTCAACGTGAACGTGATGGTGAGAGGCTCAATGTGGAGCTTTGTGCGTTTACAACACATTTGTTTTAGGAAAAATTAAGCACCTTATAATGTGAAATTACAAAATCCTTATTAAAACATGCTAAAAATCCTTATTTTAAAAAACTTGTTTGTCTTGCTAGATAAAACAAACATAAAATTATGGGGACTGTTTATTGTGTGGCCTTTCTCCCCCCCTCCCTCCCACATATTCGGGACATTTACCGCATTTCTAGGGTTGTAACATCGAAAGTTCAAGATCTGCGGCGGCCACATGAAATCATAGACGGGATTGGGATGAAAGCCCCATGTTAAGCACTTTGGTCCATATATGCACCATATGCTACCAAAGGGAGGGGTGGCCTCGACGCCGTCCTCTAGGCTATGATGCTCTCAGCTGCCGTTATAATCCATGCAAATTATTGAGGGGCCGAAAATTCACGGGACCTAGCGCAAGTGTAATCATACGACCCCTAGAGGGTGTGGTAAAACATCGAGAGCGGCATGCGTAGGCCCTCACGTAGGCTGTGGGCAACTGGGGCCATATCCCATGCTGGATCAAGCCACAGAGTGGGAATGCATCCGTCATGTGAAGGGAGTGCGGGGCCCGTTCCTTCATTTGCCTCAAATCTCGTTGTCGCGTGATGTTAGACAGTAACTAAGGACCGTCCCGTGCATCGCACTCAGCTGGAACCACAACATGCATGCACACATGGCCACATATGAGTCTACACGGCGGGGATGCATGGTTCGGGGGCTGGCGCAAGTGTCGCGGGTCATGTGTCTAGGTGCTACTCCACTTGGGTCTAAACAGCGGGGGTGCATGGTTTGGATCTAGCTACCGAGAGGTAACGCGCCCAGTTTGTGCCTAGGCGGTGCATCACGGGGCCTGGCGTGGTCTCATCATATGACCCATGAAGGGTGTGGTCAAACACCGAGAGGGGCATGCATAAACCCTCACGCGGGGTAAGTGTAAACGAGGCCATATCGCATGTTGGATCTAGCCAATGGGAACAAGTCCGGCATGCGGATGGTGTGTGGGGCTCGTTCCTTCACTTTCCTCAAAATTCGGTGCCGCTTCATGTGGGCCCTAACCACAAAGGCCGGTCCCGTGCATCACACTCACCTGGACCCACACCGTGCAAGCACACTTGGCCACGTAGACACACACCGATAAACCTTGACAATAGCTAGGGTTTAATAATTATCCATTCATTTTACCTAATCGGTACAACATAGCTAGCGATGAACAAAAAAGCTAGTAGATGCCATGTGAAATTAAATGTGCCAACTGTCCCTTCTAGTATTTTTTAGTAGTTCTCCCTTCTAGTATTTAGTAGTACTGCGCAAAACAAAAAAAACGTCCCTCCTATTTTGCTGTTTTTTTAACACACTATTTTGGTGTTCGGTTTATGTTGCCACGTTTGTGGACCGACATTGTGCACTTTTTCTTTTACTTGGTTGGTTGATTGGTTGGTTCGGGCAAATCTCTGGGTGTGCACGATGCCGTATACGTGCATGTTTCTACCTAAATTTCAAAAGTGACGAATTGTGCGCGGCCTTGACCTCTCTCTCCCAAACAAATTGAATTTTCACTCCCCAAATCTCGCTCCCGCCTCCTGTGTTTGATCGCCTCTGTCTATCCACCCACGTCTTCGTCGCCGCCCACTACTCGCTGCCGCCAAAAATCCCACATTCTTGCCGGCGAGGATGATCCTACCTGCCGGGGGAGGGTGCGTGGCTGGTGCGCTCCGTGCGGCAGATGTGGACCCCATGAAGGAACTGGTCGACAAGGACGTCGTCAACGCCGATTCTCAGCTGCAGCTGGTCCAACACAGCACCAACGACGACGAATCGGTTAGTGTCTGCAGATATTAACCCTAGAATTTGCCTTCTCGAGGTTAACCCAAGAAATTGCTCTCTTGTTATTCCTCTCTATTCGTATAGACAATCGTACTGTTCGCCTTTTTTTATTAATCGTACGGTTATCAGTCCTAGGGTTTGCAAATTTAGATGTATGGATCATTTGTATTCCATTTTATGCCTGTCTTTCATATAACCAAAGTTTTAGGAAACCAATACAAAGAAAAAACAATCCATTTATGCCTTCCTTTGATATAATGTACAATTCGCTGGCATGAGATTTTTTTGCTTCTAATACCAGATTGCAGATTTGGAAGAATGGGAGAACTACCTACAGCTGAGGGAAGCTTTCAGAAAGAAAATCTTCAAGTGGCTCATGGCTGCAAAGATTGTGTACCGGCGTAACGGTGTCTATAAATGCCCGGTCTGCTGGAAAGAGAACCAGCATTCCAAAACCACAGCAATTGTAGCTTACAGAAAGAGGTGGCATCTTAAGGCAAAACCTGCTAAGTTGGCCAACAAATTGGGGAGGGTGAAGACCTAAAAGCCTATAGTCATGTTTGTTTTTTGTGTTCTATCGACACCAAATGTAAAAAAAATATGGGCCCACATGAACAAGTATCAATCATTATCTCCTTCGACGGTCAGTCCCACATTGGCCAACATAACAAGTGTTGATCTCATTGGACTTACATCCTGGCAAAATCCGGTCTCATTCTGAACCTGCTTCATAGGAGGCCTTTCGGGACGGGAAGGGTCCGTCTCGAAGCATGTTTTTGTCGACATCCTTGAAGTGGACCAACTACCCTGTACCAACATGACTAGCATCATTGCCAAGTTTCGTAGCTTTTTGACGTTGTAAGGATTATCTAGGGCTTTCGCGTCGATAAATCATATAATACTTACGTTTTTTTTCTACGCCTGTTTTTTTCTGCACTCGAGGGTGGGCTTCCATGCATCGTGTCGTTGGGCTGTGTAAAGAAGCCCACCCGTTGGACCGAGCGATGTCCGCCGCCGTTGCATGCGCCCGAGCGAGCCTACGTTGCATGCGGTTGGATGCATGCGTCCGCTTCAACCTACGTTGCATCCGTGCACATACGCGAAGGAGCACGCGCCGCAGAGCCGTCCCCGGTTGACCCGACCGACAGCACATAGGCCAACACTTAAACTTTGCATTTTGATTCACACTACAGTTTCCCACGCGTGTACACTCCCGATGCCGCGGTGGGTGGAAAAGTTGTTCACATTTGACCCCATTACTGCCACGGTGGCTATTTAAGCCACCTATCATGTTCCTCTTCCTCTCACACCCTTCATCCATCTCCCATACTCTCCCACCTGCATTTTGCGCCTGCCCTTCTTCTTCTTCACCACAAACAGCCCTAAGAACCAGCCCGCCGCAGCCATGCAGTACACCGGGCCAACCTACCACTCCCCCCCCCCATCGTGCCGGAGATGCTCTACCCCGCCGGGGTGTACGTCGAGAGCACCCTTCGTGTGTGGGCGATGTCAAGGTGGAGGGGTGCAAGGGGGCTCACCGACTTCTTCCTTCGGGCCGGCTACGGGCACCTCCCTTTGGGATCTCCAAGGATGTACCGAGTCGAGGAGGTCATCCACAACGGGGTTGTGGTTGCTATCCTTGCCCACTTCACCAACCCCTTCGACACGTTCTACCTCCTCGGCCGCGTGGTCTGGTGTGGCTGCGAGTTCATAGCTTTCACCACCCATAACATCTTCACGGACTACAACAACGTCTTCCCCACCGACGAGCGCATGCACACTCTGCCGTACCGCATCAACAACACCGCGGAGGAGCAGTGAAGGGCGCCCGGAGGGGGAGCAAGGAGGAGCCTGGTGGAGAAGCGGCGGCCATCTATCTATCTTTTTTAGTTAAAAAATCTATCTATCTATATTTGTCTTGGTGTTATTTAAGTTGTAAGCGTACTATTAATTCATATTGTGGGCTTTGGTTAGCCCGAATTATCTATATTTATTATACAAAGTTTTACAGTGGTTGGGCTTTTTTTTGGAACCGTTTTAATCTCTGGCATTTTAGTCATAGGAATAAATTGTCTCAAAAAAAAGTCATAGGAAGAAAACAATCATGCGCCGCCCCTCTCATCCAATGCAGAACCGCCACCGCCATCGTCCTTCCCCTCACCCATCGCCATTACAACCGCGACATCTCCTCCCTCTCCTTCTCCTCCTTCTCGCGGCCGCAACTTTGCTCGTCTCCTCTTCCACATCCCACCCCCTTCTTCCATCCACGCAAAAACCTCGATGGAGGAGGAGATCGTCGGCGGCGAGAACGCCGACTTCGTGGAGATCGCCGGCGGCGACCAGGTAAAGATGGCCAGGTTGATGGAGATCCGTTCTTGGTTTAACAACATAAGGCAGTTGAACTGGACGGCAATGGCCACTTTGAGGGAAATGCCATCCAGGGAGAAGGAAAAGCTTTTCCCCCCGCCCGCACAACCGAGGCACGACATCGAGATCCTCCTGTGGGCGATGGAGCAGGCCAATTCGTCTAGCCCGTGGGACAGGCGCAGGTGGTGGGCGTTCAGATCCAAGGTAGAGCATCCACTGGATCAGGAACCCATGGTGCACGAGGTGCCATTGCAGATTGTGGAGCCTCCAACCGAGTCGGAGATGACTCCGAAGCGCAAGAGGAGGAGGACAGTGGTCGCGACATCGCTTCCCCGCCGTTCTCCACGCTTCCCTCGCCGCTCCCCTCGTCTGAACGGCGGCGGTACCATTGTTTAGAGTAAGCTTCCCCACTCCTAATCTTCCCACTGCTCGTGCTTACAGTTGTGGTGGTAGTGATTGAGTACATGCTTTTGGGGGCTGGATTATGATGTATATGAACCCTAGGCTAAATTTGTACTGTTGTAGTGGTAGTATTTGATGTTCACCTGCACTTCTACTCCAAAAATTTGTTATGTGTCTTTCTATTATTAAGTGCTTGATACTATATTTGAACCTTTTTTTTGAGTTGTTGATTGCTTTTTGGTAGAGCTACCAGCTCTTATGGAGATGCTCATGTTGCATGTCTTGTTCTCCATGATTTGTACTAGCATTCTGTGCAATTAGATGCCATGACAAGCCATGTAGCATATTTATTTATTGCCTCCAACATGCCATCATTTTACTCTGTGCATCTCAGCAAGTATAAATCTGTCAGCTATAAAACTTTGCGAATTTGCTTGATGGTTCCCACTAAACTATAAACCCCCCTTTTGTTTTCAAAGTAAGCCACTGACATCCGGGTCCCATGGCAGTCACGCACACACAAATGCTCCCTGTCATGTGGCCCCTGGCCCACTGGTCATCCTCGATGGCTAGCCAACCTCAGTGTGCCTCTACCAATAACAGCAACCCTTTCTGTTATAAAACTATGCAACTTTGCTTGAAGGTTGCCACTAAAAATATAACTTCTATGGCCATGCTTCCTAAAATTTATTTGCATTATGTTGTCAATACTTTCATGCCATGCCTTTTGTTGCTGTGACAAGTTTATGTTGCATGGTAAAATCTTGCTCTAAAGTGGCCATGTTAATATAATTGTTTGATGTCAAAAGTAAGTTGCACTTGTGAACCTGGTTTTGTTTGCTTGTTGTAACCATCATGTCAGCACTGTTTGTCATTATAACTGTTTCAACATAACTGTAATTTTCACTAAGTCTTAACCTGTAACAGCAACTTTGCCATTCGTGTTTCGCAGGAAAAAAACTGGAGTTCACAAGGCTGGAGACCTGCAGTTGTGAGGCTAGGAGGCTGATGGCGCTGCTGCTGGCTGATCCTTCTTCTTCCAGCTTTTGTTCCTCCTTTTCTCTCTACTCGTTGGATTCCTGGGCTACATCCCTATGTGCTGTTAATGTATTAAGTTGATCCTTTGAATTTATTGTATTAGATTTAATGTGGAAGTACCTTAATCTCTAGGAAAGAGATGTTGGTTCTATGACTGATAATTTCTAGGAGCATGCTTAAATTCTATATTTAGGGTTTTTTTTTGAATTGTTTGGATTGCTTACCACATGTGTCACGTGGTCAATATTTAGGGATTATTAACATATGAAAACAAGAATTCGATCGCCTCTGTAAATGTGTACAACATAATTTTCAAGATAAATTGAAACATGACACGTGCACATCCAATTTGCCAACAGGTCCAGTTGTAGTAGAAAAAGACAGCATGCGCACGTATCCAACCGTGCCTCCTACGATTTTGTTACATGCTTTTGTCGCCACATGTCTTTGGAAGTAAAAAAATATAAGGTGATTTTCTCATAATAAACCGTTTTGGAGAGAAATTTGCAACCAACCAATAATATCTACTACGTGCAACTTGGCCCCCGTGGGGAGATTGTATCGACTCCTAGATTATAGGGTGAGGCCATCGTGATCGTGAGAGAAGAATTCTTTTTTTCGAGGGAAGGTAGGAATTTTGCGTGGTTACAAAATGGACCTTATTGTAATTAAGGAAATTATTATTTAAGTGAAACCTTGCTATTTCCAAGCCATTATAAAAATAACTAAATTGTTTTGGCAAAAAAAGTTGATTATGGGTTAGTTCGTTTTGTGGACACGTACGTGTAGTGGTGCATGTTGTGGGCCCAGGTGGCTCTAGGTGCATGCAGTGTATCATGCTGGCTAGGGGTGCACAAGGTAGTAACCTGGTGAATCGGGGTGAAAATCTTGTGCTAATTCTATTTTGTGGTGTGCGACATATGAGTCTACCCGGGGGGAATGCTTGGCTTGGGGGCCGGTGTAAGTGGTGTGGGTCTACTGCGTAAGTGGTGCGCCACGTGAGTCTAGACGGCGGGGGTGCATGGTTTGGATGTAGCTACCTTGAGGTAACGCATCCGGTTTGCGCACTGAGTGCGGGCCCGTTCCTCCGTTTTCATCGGTGCTTTCTCTCGGGTCAACGGAGAACAATCCAAACGCGCATGCTAGGCCCCGGCCTTTCTTGGGTCCCGCGTACCATATTCGGGACAGTTGCCGCATTTCTAGGGTAGTATCATCGGGAATTCACGATCTATACCGCGGCCACATGAAATCATAGAAGGGAGTGGGGTAACAATCACATGCTAAGCTCTTTGGTCCATATATATGGGTCTTGTGCCACAAAGAGAAGGGCCGCCTCAGAGCCATTGTCCATTGAGAGGAAACGAGTCTGGCCTATGAACGGTGTGCGGGGCCTGCCCCTTCATCTGCTTCAGAACTCCGTGCCGCAAGATGTGGACCCTAGTAACCAAGGCTCGTCCCGTGTGTCGCACGCCAGCTGGACCCACACCATGCATTCACGCGTGGCCAAGTAGACACTCACCGGTCAACCTTGACAATGTACACAAGATGCATGCGCACTCATTAGCCATCTAGCACCCAGCCATGCACACCTAGCCAGCTTCACTCAAACCGTGCACCGTTTGCCAGGTTCACCCACACCATCCATCCATTATTGACCCCACCTTGGTTCGTTGGACCTCCGACACGAGTCCCTTCCCTCGGCATTTCAGGTATGTCAAAGCAACACGCGACTACACATATTGCACACCGAGATACGACGTCATTCACTAGTGACAGCCAAAACTGTGCACCTGAGCATCTCTACCCATGGTGGACACTAACGCATGGTTAGGATCGAGTAGCCTAGCGGCACATGATGTCGGCCCGATTGGTTGGGGGTGCATGACATGGGTCCAGATGAAATGCATAGCATCGCATGGATCCACATTCCCCTGCCCAATACCAGACAGCGGGCATATACCAGGCGAATCCAAGCGGTCGCTGATGAAGCTTGGAAGCCATGTGTTATGTGCATGCTGAATTTCAATATTTAGGAATTATTAACATACGAGAACAATAATTCAAGCGTCTATGTAAAGGTGTAGAACATAATTTTCAATAAAAAAATGAAACATGACACGTGCACATGCAACTTGCCAACAAGTGCACTTGTAGTACAAAAAGACAACATGTGCACGTATCCCACCATGCCCTCTACAATTTTTGTTCCATGTTTTTTCGCCACATATCTTTGGGAGGAAAAACAAAAGAATGTGATTTTCCCATAAAATGGCGAGATGGTTGCAACCAACCCAGATAGATAGTGCGTGGAAGTTGTCCCCCGTGGGGAGATTGGATCGACCACTCCTAGATTATAGGGCGAGGCCACCGTGAACGTGATCGTGAGAGGGTGAAGAAGGATTCGTTTTTTCGAGGGAAAGGAAGTAATTTTGTGGGTTTACAAAAAGGAATGCACCACTTTTTGAGGGACAAAAAATGCACGTTATAATGTGTAATTAATGAAATTATAATTTAACAGAAACCTTGCTATTTTCAAGCAATTTAAAAACAACTTACTTGTTTTGGCAAAAAAATGTTGATAATGCAATAGTCCATTTTTTGGACACTTACGTGTAGTGGTGCATGTTGTGGAAATCGGGGTGGAAGTCTTGTGCGAAGCTATTTTGTGGGGTGCGGCATATGAGTCTACACGGGGAATGGTTGGCTTGGGGGCCGGCGTAAGTGTTGTGGGTCTAGTGTCTAAGTGGTGCACCACGTGGGTCTAGACGGCGGGGGTGCATGGTTTGGATCTAGCTACCTTGAGGTAACGTGTCCGGTTTGCGCAATGAATGCGGGCCCGTTCCTCCATTTTCGACGATGCTCTCTCTCGGGTCAACGGAGAACAATCCAAAAGCGCATGCAAGGTCCCGGCCTTTCTCGGAGCCCGTGCTTGCCATATTCGGGACATTTGCCGCATTTCTAGGGCAGTATCCTCAGAAATTCAGGATCTATACCGCGGCCACATGAAATCACAACAGGGATTGGGGGTGACAGTTCCATGCTAAGCTCTGGTCCATATATGTGCCATGTGCGACCAATGGGCAGGGCCGCCTCAGAGCCATTGTTAAGGGCAAAAAATGTCGGGTCTCGTCTGCCGCCGCTATAATCCGTGCAAATTCATGAGGGATCCAAATTTCTTGGGACCTTTCGCGATGTGGGTGTGGTCGAACATCGAGAGCGGCACGCATAAGCCTTCACATAGGTTGTGTGTAAACGAGACCAAAATGCATCCCGGAGCTAGCCATCGAGAGGGAACAAGTCCTGCTTGTGGACGAAGACCGGGGCCCGCCCCTTCATCTGCTTCAGAACTCCGTGCCGCAAGTTGTGGGCCCTACCAACCAAGGCACATCCCGTGCGCCGAACACAAACTGGACCCACACCATGCATGCACGCATGGCCACGTAGACATCCACCATTCAACCTTGACAATGTACAGATGACGCATGCGCACTCATTAGCCATCTAGCCCCCCAGCCATGCAAACCTAGCCACCTAAACTCAAACCATGCACCGTTAGCCAGGTTGACCCACACCATACATCCAGCATTGACCCCACCACGGTTCGTTGGACCTTCGACGAGTCCCTTCGGTATGCCAGGCACGCCAACGAGACACGCAGCTACACATATTGCACACCGAGATCCGACGTCATTCACTAGTGCTAGCAAACCTGTCCACATGAGCATCTCTGCGCATGGTGGACACTAGCTAGTTCTTTGGATCGAGAAGGCTAGCGGCGCATGTTTTGGCCCGGTTGGCTCGGGGTGCATGATATGGGTCCAGACGAAACACATGGCATCACGTGGATCAACATTCCCCTCCTCGGTACCGGACATCGGATATATGGCAGACGAATCTGCGCGGTTGCTGACGCAGTTTTGTCACATCCATTTGCCATTCCATTGTTTGTAAAGTTTTACAACATATTTTAGGACAAATATAAAACATGACACGTGCAGATGAAACAAGCCTACAAATTCAGTTGTCCCACTGTATGACTTTGTTCCGTGTAATGAGGGAGCAGTTGCATTACACAATTTTTTGAAGGGAAGTTGCATTACTCCTAAATCATGGCTGTGCACGATTGGGCTATTCATTTTAGTGAGAAGTGAGAAGTTACGTTTTGACGTGGCAAGACGTGGTGGTGTGAACAACGCACGGGGAGGTGTGAACGTGGCAACAACTCCTTTTGACTGCCCAGGACTAAATTGGCGGCTCCACTTCCCCATAGCACGCTCCTCTTCCCCATTACTATTTATCTCATCGCCGCCCCCTCTTCCCGTCCTCTTCCCCATCCACAAATACGAGGGTTATCTCCTCCCATGCCTCACCACTCGCCTGCCCACCCCGCCACTGCACCTCCGCCGTTGAGATGCCCAAGCGCACCATGGGAGGGAGGGCCGACGACATGGCGCACGAAGCATCCAAGCGCCGTGCGAAGCTGCACATGGAGAAACCCCTCCCCGCCGGCGAGGGGTCCAGCCAGAAGCAGGGCGGCCGTGACGTCGTCGATCACGTCCAGGCTCCGGTGCAGGTGTCACCTACGCCGGAGCAGGTGACTCCTCTGCCACGCCATCTGCCTCCTCTGCCGCAGCCCGTGGTCAACATCGACGGCAACGACGACGAAGAAGAGGTCAGTCCTATTTTAGGAAATATCCTAGGTTTCCTTGTTCAGTCCCTTATCTATTTTTGGGCATGGCTAGGGTTTCTGCTTTTCTTCCATCTATGAAATCCGTACCTATATTCGTTAGATCCGGTAGGTTTCAAGGGCGGATCCACATGGGTGCATGGGTGTGGGGGTCGGCTCCTCATTGTATAGGTTATCTTGTTTTTAAGATCTACCAACCACTCTGATCCATGGCTCTCGTGCATCCAAAATGTGTTGATGCCAAATTTTAAGATAGATCTATCAACCACCCGAAATTATTTGCCCGAAATTTCTTATATATGGTTCTTTTATTGCTAAATGGACTAAAAGTGGTGTAGTTTATGCACTAAACTTCATGTCAATTTGTATAAAACTAGCCTCTTACGCTTAATCCAGCAGACACATTTTTTGTCGTTCAATTTGCTCAACACCAATTCACTACTGGAATCAGCTAATTTGCCATCTGCCAGCTCTTTGCCGTCTGCTAGCTGACGGCAAAGAAGCTCTTTGCCATCAGCTACCCAAAAGCAGACGACAAAGAAAGGGCAGACGGCAAAGAAGCTCTTTGCCGTCTGCCAGCTCTTTGCCGTCGGCCAGCGGACGGCAAAGAATCTTTGCCGTCCACTGGCGGACGGCAAAGAGTGAGGTGGCCCCCACCCCCCGCCCGTTTTTGAAAAACTTAACGGGCCACCTCTTTGCCGTCCGCTAGCAGACGGCAAAGAGGCAAAAAAGCGGACGGCAGAGGGGGGCGGACGGCAAAGAGCCTACTACCTAACGGCCCGTACCCCCCGCCCGTTACTCACTTATTCCCTCTCCCTCGCCGTTTCTCTCCTCCCACGCCGCCGCCCGCCGCGCGCCGCCGCC